>NC_085989.1:62425421-62535421 GCF_030014385.1 Trichomycterus rosablanca
GTACAGTATGGTACAGTACAGTATGGTACAGTACAGTGTGGTACAGTACAGTGTGGTACAGTATGGTACAGTATGGTACAGTACAGTGTGGTACAGTATGGTACAGTACAGTGTGGTACAGTACAGTGTGGTACAGTGAGGTACAGTACAGTGTGGTACAGGACAGTGTGGTACAGTACAGTGTGGTACAGTACAGTGTGGTACAGTATGGTACAGTACAGTATGGTACAGTACAGTATGGTACAGTATGGTACAGTACAGTGTGGTACAGTATGGTACAGTACAGTGTGGTACAGTGAGGTACAGTGCAGTGTGGTACAGTACAGTGTGGTACAGTACAGTGAGGTACAGTACAGTGTGGTACAGTACAGTGTGGTACAGTACAGTATGGTACAGTACAGTGAGGTACAGTACAGTATGGTACAGTGTGGTACAGTGTGGTACAGTACAGTATGGTACAGTACAGTGTGGTACAGTATGGTACAGTACAGTATGGTACAGTACAGTGTGGTACAGTACAGTGAGGTACAGTACAGTGAGGTACAGTACAGTGTGGTACAGTACAGTGTGGTACAGTACAGTATGGTACAGTACAGTGAGGTACAGTACAGTATGGTACAGTGTGGTACAGTGTGGTACAGTACAGTATGGTACAGTACAGTGTGGTACAGTATGGTACAGTACAGTATGGTACAGTACAGTGTGGTACAGTACAGTGAGGTACAGTACAGTGAGGTACAGTGCAGTATGGTACAGTACAGTATGGTACAGTACAGTGTGGTACAGTACAGTATGGTACAGTACAGTGTGGTACAGTACAGTGTGGTACAGTACAGTATGGTACAGTGTGGTACAGTGTGGTACAGTACAGTATGGTACAGTACAGTGTGGTACAGTATGGTACAGTACAGTATGGTACAGTACAGTATGGTACAGTACAGTGTGGTACAGTACAGTGAGGTACAGTGCAGTATGGTACAGTACAGTGTGGTACAGTACAGTGTGGTACAGTACAGTATGGTACAGTACAGTGAGGTACAGTACAGTATGGTACAGTGTGGTACAGTGTGGTACAGTACAGTATGGTACAGTACAGTGTGGTACAGTATGGTACAGTACAGTGTGGTACAGTACAGTATGGTACATTACAGTGTGGTACAGTACAGTGTGGTACAGTACAGTGTGGTACAGTACAGTGTGGTACAGTATGGTACAGTACAGTGTGGTACAGTACAGTGTGGTACAGTATGGTACAGTACAGTGAGGTACAGTACAGTATGGTACAGTACAGTGTGGTACAGTACAGTGTGGTACAGTGTGGTACAGTACAGTATGGTACAGTACAGTGTGGTACAGTACAGTGTGGAACAGTACAGTGTGGAACAGTACAGTGTGGTACAGTGTGGTACAGTACAGTGTGGTACAGTACAGTGTGGTACAGTACAGTGTGGTACAGTATGGTACAGTACAGTGAGGTACAGTACAGTATGGTACAGTACAGTGAGGTACAGTACAGTATGGTACAGTACAGTGTGGTACAGTGTGGTACAGTACAGTATGGTACAGTACAGTGTGGTACAGTACAGTGTGGTACAGTATGGTACAGTACAGTATGGTACAGTACAGTATGGTACAGTACAGTGTGGTACAGTATGGTACAGTACAGTATGGTACAGTACAGTGTGGTACAGTACAGTGTGGTACAGTACAGTATGGTACAGTACAGTGTGGTACAGTATGGTACAGTACAGTGTGGTACAGTACAGTGTGGTACAGTATGGTACAGTACAGTGAGGTACAGTACAGTATGGTACAGTACAGTGTGGTACAGTACAGTGTGGTACAGTGTGGTACAGTACAGTATGGTACAGTACAGTGTGGTACAGTACAGTGTGGAACAGTACAGTGTGGTACAGTGTGGTACAGTACAGTATGGTACAGTACAGTGTGGTACAGTACAGTGTGGTACAGTACAGTGTGGTACAGTATGGTACAGTACAGTGAGGTACAGTACAGTATGGTACAGTACAGTGTGGTACAGTGTGGTACAGTACAGTATGGTACAGTACAGTGTGGTACAGTACAGTATGGTACAGTACAGTGTGGTACAGTACAGTGTGGAACAGTACAGTGTGGAACAGTACTGAAACAGTGTGGAACATGACATGCAATTTTTAGCGCAAAATCAGCAGTAAATAATAAAGTAACCAAACAATTTTTTTCACCCACAGGAGACATATCTTATTAGTCTAACTGACCACACACACACAGGTTTAATGTTATCCAGTTTAGTCTGAAAAAAACTTAAAAAGAGCCTCACAGTGAAGATAAACCGAAAGCAACAGCGTGTGTGTGTTTCTTTAAAAAAACGCTTTGTTCAGTGTCGCTTTAAATGATTCTGATTCAGGAGTCGAATGTAAGTTTCTCTCTCCGTTTTTACTGTTATTAATAAATGCTGTGGTTTTAAATAAACACCAGCTACTACAGAACATTTTGTGTGACTTTCTTACATTAAAAAGCTTCATTAAAAAGCTTAATTAAACCGCTATTACCACAGAGCGGTCACCGAGTCAGACTCGTTCCGTCTGTGGAGCTAAAAGTTCTGATTACCCTAAAAGTTTAGCAGATGATCCTGAACTAACGAATTTGGTAATGAATAAACTTTTGCCTCTGATTGGCTCTGTAACGTTTCTGTTCTCATTTACATCAAAAGCAAGAACCACTTACGAGTTACCAAACTGAACACGAGTTTGAATAATGTGCTGATAGAATCGACTCAGATGTGACCGGGTTGAATTATCTTTTTAAAGTAAATATTTCAGTCAGCAAAATTGCATCGTATGTATGATGCACAACGTTAATTCTGTTATTTTAGGTCGTGAAGAGCTTTCATGATGGTTTCTGTATGATGGTTGATGAATGGTGATGTGATGGTTTGTGTTTTGTAGCGCAAAGTCTGGATCAATTCACTGAGCTGTTAACTTAACATGATCTTTATATATCAAGTGATCGGATCGGCTACATTTGGGAAATATCGTCCGATCGTCGATAGCATATTTTGATTGAAAATCGGCCGATATCGATTTAAAGTCGATCGATCGCCAGATCTCTAGTACAGTGTGGTACAGTACAGTGTGGTACAGTACAGTGTGGAACAGTACAGTGTGGTACAGTACAGTGTGGAACAGTACAGTGTGGTACAGTACAGTGTGGAACAGTACAGTATGGTACAGTACAGTGAGGTACAGTACAGTGTGGTACAGTACAGTGTGGTACAGTACAGTGAGGTACAGTACAGTGTGGAACAGTACAGTGTGGTACAGTACAGTGAGGTACAGTACAGTGAGGTACAGTACAGTGAGGTACAGTACAGTGGGGTACAGTACAGTATGGTACAGTACAGTATGGTACAGTACAGTGTGGTACAGTACAGTATGGTACAGTGTGGTACAGTACAGTATGGTACAGTACAGTATGGTACAGTACAGTGGGGTACAGTACAGTATGGTACAGTACAGTATGGTACATTACAGTATGGTACAGTACAGTATGGTACAGTGTGGTACAGTACAGTGAGGTACAGTACAGTATGGTACAGTACAGTGAGGTACAGTACAGTGGGGTACAGTACAGTATGGTACAGTACAGTATGGTACATTACAGTATGGTACAGTACAGTGTGGTACAGTACAGTATGGTACAGTATTGTACAGTACAGTGTGGTACAGTACAGTATGGTACAGTACAGTATGGTACAGTACAGTGAGGTACAGTACAGTATGGTACAGTACAGTATGGTACAGTACAGTACAGTATGGTACAGTACAGTGCGGTTAGTATTGGAGTCACTAATCAGTAGAAATAATAAGAGAATGTGGATAGTGGGATTAGAACCTGTACTGTACCGTACTGTCCTGTGCTGATACACTCCAGTCTGGATTTAAGTTTTAATCTAACTAGGATTTATTTGTGATTGGAGAATCAAACCCACAACCTTCAGTTTCCTCCAGTTGTTGAGTTGTTTCTTCTTATATTGATGGAATTTCAGATGAAGGATCCATAATCCCTGTGGTCACCTCTGAGGAACACCTCACCCCAGGGGACCAACAGTGTGGAGGTTTCCACATGAAGCCTGTGAAGAAGGAAGAACCTGAAGGTAAAGATGAACTCAGTAAGTTTTTTTTTTTATCTTGAGTAAAATAATTTCTCCCTATTTGGTTGTGTCTGAATTACTTGTAATATTTTTGTGATCTAGCTGGGGTCTGATCAATCCAGGCTGGGTCACCTGGATGAGGGTGTATGATGTTGAAAGACCCGAAACACCCAGTGATTCCAGGAACATCACTGATGATGTGCCCATATGCATCTGCAGATGTATTTATACAGTGAACACCCTGAGACATCAGTGACAGCCAGGAAAGATGACAACCATGAATAGTGTGGTGACTACTGGAGAGACAGTGATGGCTCGGAGAGATGGCAGGAGAAGAGGATCGCATTGGCCTAGCCCAGTTAATTTGCATCCTGCGAAAGAAGATCAGGGTTCTCCGCCGGGCAGAGTGTCATCAGAGAGGGCACGTAAACGAGCTGCCTTTATCGCCAGCCCCTTCAAGTTCACTAAAGACCTGCTAGGGCAGAAGCGCAGTGAAAAACTTGCCTCTTCACAGGAAGAAATTGACCAACACCTCACGCAGATGTACAGCGACCCCGAAAGAGAGCTGGAGCTGGGAGAGTGCAACATTCTTATAGATCCCCCTGAACCGGAAGTGCAGTTCTACCTGGAAAGTTCAAAGCCTGGGTCTACCAGCATGGCGTCCTTCCCAGGATCCTGTGGCCCCTCCTCGCCTATGCTGTCCCAATCTCTACAGTTGAGACCCTAGAGAAGAAGGTCAGCAACCACCTTCGGAGATGGCTCGGGTTACCAAAGAGCCTGAGCAGCATCGCACTCTATGGGCATAACAACAAATTGCAGCTGCCCATCAAATCCTTGGAAGAGGAATTTAAGGTTACAAGAGCTAGAGAAGTGATGCAGTACAGGGATTCTTGTGATCCGAAGGTGGCCAAAGCTGGAATCCAAGTGAGGTCGGGCAGGAAGTGTAGGGCAGAGGAAGAGGCTGAGGCAAGACTGTGTCACAGAAGCCTAGTGGAAGTGGTCACAAGAGGCAGAGCCGGGGTAGGATCCTTTCCAACTCCCCAACTGAACATCAGAGGGAAGGAAAGGCGGCACCTTGTTCAAGAGGAAGTGAGAGCAGCTGTGGTGGAGGTAAGATTATGCAAGGCAGTGGGAATGAGGCAACAGGGGGCTTGGTCAAGATGGGAGAACGCGGTCGAGAGGAAAGTGACCTGGACTGAGATTTGGAAAGCCGAGCCTCACCGCATTAAGTTCCTCATCGAAGCGGTGTATGATGTGCTTCCAAGCCCATCTAACTTGCACACATGGGGCATAGCAGAAACACCAGCATATCCTTTGTGTTCTAAGAGAGGTACCCTAGAGCACATCCTCAGCTGCTGTACGATGGCACTTGGAGAAGGACGATACCGATGGAGGCATGACCAAGTCCTTAAGCCCATCGCGGAAGCCATCAGCGCTGGACTTGTGTGGGCAAAGCAGTTTCATCCCTCCAAGAAAACCATTGCCTTCGTTAGAGCTGGGGAGCAGGCAGCCCCGGTCAAAAGATCACCGGCAGGCATCTTGACTTCTGCTGGAGACTGGAAGCTGTTGGTGGACCTCGAACGACAGCTGAAGTTCCCCAGCCACATTGCTGTCACCACCCTTCAACCAGACATTGTCCTCATGTCTGAATCGACAAAGCAAGCTGTGCTGCTGGAGCTGACAGTCCCATGGGAAGATCACTTGGAAGAAGCGTCTGAGAGGAAGCTTTCCAAGTATGTGGTCCGGTCAGCGACTGTCAGCAGGCTGGATGGAGAGCGAGGTGCCTCCCAGTGGAGGTTGGATGCACGGGATTCGCGGCCCGTTTCTTGGTCAGAGCCTTAAGTAGTTTAGGCATCGAGGGAGTGCGGAAGAGGAGAGCCATCCGCAACACCACCCGAAGCGGCAGAGAGGGCCTCAAGATGGCTGTGGCTCAAGAGAGGAGAACCATGGACTCGTGGTAGCTAGTTAGCCTTTTGGACACAAGCTGGGGTCTGATCAACCCCGGCTGGGCCACCTGGATGAGGGTGTATGATGTTCCTGGAATCACTGGGTGTTTCTGGTTTTTTTAACATCACTGATGATGTGTCCATATGCATCTGCAGATGTATTTCTACAGGATTTATTTGTGATTAAAAAACCAAACCCACAACCTTCAGTTTCCTCCAGTTGTTGAGTTTCTTCTTCTAATATTGATGGAATTTCAGGTGAAGGATCCATAATCCCTGTGGAACATGTCACCTCTGAGGAACACCTCACCCCAGCGGACCAACAGTGTGGAGGTTTCCAGATGAAGCCTGTGAAGAAGGAAGAAGCTGAAGATAAACATGAACTCCGTAAGATATTTTTATAATATTTTTGTGATCTAGTGTTTAAATTGTAGATTTTAGTGCATAAGTGAGCAGGTAAGTGAAATGAGGAGAATATTACAGAATATTAAACAGATCATGCTGACTGTACAGTGTATAGACTAGTACACACTGTATAGACTAGTACCCACTGTATAGACTAGTACACACTGTATAGACTAGTACCCACTGTATAGACTAGTACACACTATATACAGGGGTTGGACAATGAAACTGAAACACCTGGTTTTAGACCACAATAATTTATTAGTATGGTGTAGGGCCTCCTTTTGCGGCCAATACAGCGTCAATTCGTCTTGGAAATGACATATACAAGTCCTGCACAGTGGTCAGAGGGATTTTAAGCCATTCTTCTTGCAGGATAGTGGCCAGGTCACTACGTGATGCTGGTGGAGGAAAACGTTTCCTGACTCGCTTCTCCAAAACACCCCAAAGTGGCTCAATAATATTTAGATCTGGTGACTGTGCAGGCCATGGGAGATGTTCAACTTCACTTTCATGTTCATCAAACCAATCTTTCACCAGTCTTGCTGTGTGTATTGGTGCATTGTCATCCTGATACACGGCACCGCCATTGGATGCACATGGTCCTCCAGAATGGTTCGGTAGTCCTTGGCAGTGACGCACCCATCTAGCACAAGTATTGGGCCAAGGGAATGCCATGATATGGCAGCCCAAACCATCACTGATCCACCCCCATGCTTCACTCTGGGCATGAAACAGTCTGGGTGGTACGCTTCTTTGGGGCTTCTCCACACCGTAACTCTCCCGGATGTGGGGAAAACAGTAAAGGTGAACTCATCAGAGAACAATACATGTTTCACATTGTCCACAGCCCAAGATTTGCGCTCCTTGCACCATTGAAACCGACGTTTGGCATTGGCACGAGTGACCAAAGGTTTGGCTATAGCAGCCCGGCCGTGTATATTGACCCTGTGGAGCTCCCGACGGACAGTTCTGGTGGAAACAGGAGAGTTGAGGTGCACATTTAATTCTGCCGTGATTTGGGCAGCTGTGGTTTTATGTTTTTTGGATACAATCCGGGTTAGCACCCGAACATCCCTTTCAGACAGCTTCCTCGTGCGTCCACAGTTAATCCTGTTGGATGTGGTTTGTCCTTCTTGGTGGTATGCTGACATTACCCTGGATACCGTGGCTCTTGATACATCACAAAGACTTGCTGTCTTGGTCACAGATGCGCCAGCAAGACGTGCACCAACAATTTGTCCTCTTTTGAACTCTGGTATGTCACCCATAATGTTGTGTGCATTGCAATATTTTGAGCAAAACTGTGCTCTTACCCTGCTAATTGAACCTTCACACTCTGCTCTTACTGGTGCAATTTGCAATTAATGAAGATTGGCCACCAGACTGGTCCAATTTAGCCATGAAACCTACCACACTAAAATGACAGGTGTTTCAGTTATTTTGTCCAACCCCTGTAGATTAGTATACACTGCCTGGCCAAAACAAAGGTCACCATCTGGATGTAGCTAAGCAAATAGGTAAGAGCCTCCCATTGGATAATTACTGCATGGGTGATTATGTTTCAGCTGGCAACAAGTTATTTAACCCTAACTGATGCAGTGAGTAGCTTCTCATTTGGTAAACAACCATGTGGAAAGACACGTCCTGTGGTCGTGGAAAAGATGTTCATCTGTTTCAGAAGGGTCAAATTATTGGCATGAGAAAAGCAGAGAAAACATCTAAGGAGAAGCTGAAACTAAAATCGGGTTAAGAACTGTCCAACGCATTATTAAAAGGGGGGGGGGCACCATCTTCGAGGAAGGAATGTGGTCGGAAAAAAATCTTGAATGATGGTGATGGGCGATCACTTAAACGTTTGGTGAAATCAAATGGTAGAAAAACTCCAGTAGAACTCTGGGATGTTTAATAGTGACAGTAAGAGCATTTCCACACGCACAGTGTGAAGGAAACTCAAGGGATTGGGACTAAACAGCTGTGTAGCCTTAAGAAAACCACTCATCAGTGAGGCTAACCGGCAAAAACAGCTTCACTTTGCTAGGGAGCATAAAGATCGGACTCTGGAGCAATGGAAGAAGGTCATGTGGTCTGATGAGTCCAGATTTACCCTGTTCCAGAGTGATGGGAGCATCAGGGTAAGAATAGAGGCGGCTGAAGTAGTGTTTTATGCTGTTTTTTTTCCTTTAATAAATATGACAATTCCTTAAACAGAGCGTGTATGTGTAGTTCACACGAGTGATTCCAGTGAAAACGCAGTAAATTGCCAAGTAAATAAACGCTAGATCACTAAGCCTGGTGAGACGCTGAAGTAAACGTGCCGCCATCTTCCCCAAGGGTGGAAACGTGTATGTGTGATCCGGACCAAAGACGAAAAGGATCCAGACTGTTATCAGCAACATGTGCTGACTTCAACACGTCGTCTTTTCCAGGGACGATGCAAAATAAAGAAGTTGGTCGTTACTACCAACAATAACAACCTTATTTTTTTTCTTCACAAAACAAAGAAATTTCAGGTGAAGAATCCATAATCCCTGTGGAACACGTCACCTCTGAGGAACACCTCACCCCAGAGGACCAACTGTGGAGGTTTCCAGATGAAGCCTGTGAAGAAGGAAGAAGCTGAAGATAAAGATGAACTCAGTAAGATATTTGTATTGAATAGAATCAGAGGCACCTGGGATGAAACATCATACAGTGAAAGCTTGTATTGTGCTCATGCAGATCAGTGTGAGCAGGAAATGATGAATGCAGGATGAATCACGTTACAGGACTTTAGCATCGGATCTCAGTTTAACATTTACTAACAATCTTTATTATTTATAATGTTATAAATGTATTTTATTATTTATAATGTTATAAATGTATTTTATTATTTATAATGTTATAAATGTATTTTATTCTTTATAATGTTATAAATGTATTTTATTTTTTATAATGTTACAAATGTATTTATTATTTATAATGTTATAAATGTAGTTTATTATTTATAATGTTATAAATGTATTTTATTATTTATAATGTTATAAATGTATTTCATTATTTATAAGGTTATAAATGTATTTTATTATTTATAATGTTATAAATGTAGTTTATTATTTATAATGTTATGAATATATTTTATTATTTATAATGTTATAAATGTATTTTATTATTTATAATGTTATAAATGTATTTTATTATTTATAATGTTATAAATGTATTTTATTATTTATAATGTTATGAATATATTTTATTATTTATAATGTTATAAATGTATTTTATTATTTATAATGTTATAAATGTATTTTATTATTTATAATGTTATAAATGTATTTTATTATTTATAATGTTATAAATGTATTTTATTATTTATAATGTTAAATGTATTTTATTATTTATAATGTTATAAATGTATTTTATTATTTATAATGTTATAAATGTATTTTATTATTTATAATGTTATAAATGTATTTATTATTTATAATGTTATAAATGTAGTTTATTATTTATAATGTTATAAATGTATTTTATTATTTATAATGTTATAAATGTATTTTATTATTTATAAGGTTATAAATGTATTTTATTATTTATAATGTTATAAATATATTTTATTATTTATAATGTTATAAATGTATTTTATTATTTATAATGTTATAAATGTATTTGATTATTTATAATGTTATAAATGTATTTGATTATTTATAATGTTATAAATGTATTTTATTATTTATAATGTTATAAATGTATTTTATTATTTATAATGTTATAAATGTATTTTATTATTTATAATGTTATAAATGTATTTTATTATTTATAATGTTATAAATGTATTTTATTATTTATAATGTTATAAATGTATTTTATTATTTATAATGTTATAAATGTAGTTTGTTATTTATAATGTTATAAATGTAGTTTATTATTTATAATGTTATAAATGTATTTTATTATTTATAATGTTATAAATGTAGTTTATTATTTATAATGTTATAAATGTAGTTTATTATTTATAATGTTATAAATGTATTTTATTATTTATAATGTTATAAATGTATTTTATTATTTATAATGTTATAAATGTAGTTTATTATTTATAATGTTATAAATGTAGTTTATTATTTATAATGTTATAAATGTGTTTTATTATTTATAATGTTATAAATGTATTTTATTATTTATAATGTTATAAATGTAGTTTATTATTTATAATGTTATAAATGTAGTTTATTATTTATAATGTTATAAATGTATTTTATTATTTATAATGTTATAAATGTATTTTATTATTTATAATGTTATAAATGTATTTATTATTTATAATGTTATAAATGTAGTTTATTATTTATAATGTTATAAATGTATTTTATTATTTATAATGTTATAAATGTATTTTATTATTTATAATGTTATAAATGTATTTTATTATTTATAATGTTATAAATGTATTTTATTATTTATAATGTTATAAATGTATTTATTATTTATAATGTTATAAATGTATTTGATTATTTATAATGTTATAAATGTATTTTATTATTTATAATGTTATAAATGTATTTTATTATTTATAATGTTATAAATGTATTTATTATTTATAATGTTATAAATGTATTTTATTATTTATAATGTTATAAATGTATTTTATTATTTATAATGTTATAAATGTATTTGATTATTTTCTGCTTCAGAACTGAACAAGGATTTCTCCTGCTCCTCGTGTCCACGTTCCTCTACAACCCAAAATCACCTCCACAATCACATCAAGAGCTGCAACCATGATAAATATGATGATGCGCTGGTGAAGATTAAGACTGAACATGAGGATCTGACGCCCACCAGAAGCTCCAGTAATCAGCAAACGTCCTCTGGTACTGTCAGCATTAACACCTCTCTCAGTCCCACACAGGAAGAAGGAAACATCTGCTCACACTGTGGGAAGAGCTTCAGGTCCCAGAGTGCTCTCAAGATACACCAGCGCATTCACACTGGAGAGAAACCATATCAGTGCTCACAGTGTGGGAAGAGTTTTACCCGACTGAGTGTTCTTAAAGAACACCAGCGCATTCACACTGGCGAAAAACCGTATCAGTGCTCACAGTGTGGAAAGGGTTTTAATAAACAGAGTGCTCTCAAAATACACCAGCACATTCACACTGGAGAGAAACCGTATCAGTGCTCACAGTGTGAAAAGAGTTTTATTAGACAAAGCGACCTCAAAAACCACCAGCGCATTCACACTGGAGAGAAACCATATCGGTGTTTACAGTGTGGGAAGAGTTTTAATTTACACAGTAGTCTTAAAACCCACCAGCGCATTCACACTGGAGAGAAACCGTATCAGTGCTCACAGTGTGGGAGGAGTTTTATTGAACAGAGTAATTTAAAAAAACACCAGCGCATTCACACTGGAGAGAAGCCATTTTACTGCTTACAGTGTGGGAAGAATTTTAATGAACAGAATCATCTCGGAATACACCAGCGCATTCACACCGGAGAGAGACCGTATCAGTGCTCACAGTGTGGAAAGAGTTTTAATAAACGGAGCACTCTCAAAACCCACCAGCGCATTCACACCGGAGAGACACCATATCAGTGCTCACGTTGTGGGAAAAGATTTAACGACCAAACTCGTCTCAAAATACACCAGCGCATTCACACTGGATTATTTATCATACCTTAAAAAAACACAAGTCTAGTAGATCACATTCAATTGTTGTCCTGTTGCATGATGAAGAAGGCAGACCGAGTAGATGATGAATAACGTTTGTTTCTATTGGTGCTCATAAGTCATCCACTGTCACTGTATTTCAAGGAGGGCCTCAGGGATCTGTTCTAGGACCCATTCTTTTTATATTAACCTCTTGTATCTTAGATCTTAAACTCCGGCTGCATATGAACCGCCTTAGACTAAATGCTTAAGGATTGAGGTCTTATTGGTGGGCTCTACATCTCAGGTGGCTAAAATCCCTTATATCACATTTGATTTTGATGGTGTACCAATCCAGTCAGCCCCAGTAATCAGTAATCTTGGTGTATTACAGTGGGGCCAAAAAGTATTTAGTCAGCCACTGATTGTGCAGGTTCTCCTACTTAGAAGGATGAGAGAGGTCTGTAATTTTCATCATAGCTACACTTCAACTATGAGAGACAAAATGAGAAAAAAAAATCCAGGAAATCACATTGTAGGATTTTTAAAGAATTTATTTGTAAATTATGGTGGAAAATAAGTATTTGGTCAATAACAAAAGTTCAACTCAATACTTTGTAACATAACCTTTGTTGGCAATGACAGAGGTGAAATGTTTCCTGTAAGTCTTCACCAGGTTTGCACACACTGTAGCTGCTATTTTGGCCCATTCCTCCATGCAGATCTCCTCTAGAGCAGTGATGTTTTGGGGCTGTCGCTGGGCAACACGGACTCCACAAATGTTCTATGGGGTTGAGGTCTGGAGACTGGCTAGGCCACTCCAGGACCTTGAAATGCTTTTTACGGAGCCACTCCTTCGTTACCCGAGCGGTGTGTTTGGGATCATTGTCATGCTGGAAGACCCAGCCACGTTCCATCTTCAATGCTCTCACTGATGGAAGGAGGTTTTGGCTTAAAATCTCACGATACATGGCCTTGTTCATTCTTCCCTTAACACGGATCAGTCGTCCTGTCCCCTTTGCAGAAAAACAGCCCCAAAGCATGATGTTTCCACCCCCATGCTTCACAGTAGGTATGGTGTTCTTGGGATGCAACTCAGCATTCTTCTTCCTCCAAACATGACGAGTTGAGTTTTTACCAAAAAGTTCCATTTTGGTTTCATCTGACCACATGATATTCTCCCAATCCTCTTCTGGATCATCCATATGCTCTCTGGCAAACTTCAGACGGGCCTGGACATGTACTGGCTTAAGCAGGGGGACACGCCTGGCACTGCAGGATTTGAGTCCCTCTCGGCGTAGTGTGTTACTGATGGTAGCCTTTGTTACTTTGGTCCCAGCTCTCTGCAGGTCATTCATCAGGTCCCTCCGTGTAGTTCTGTGATTTTTGCTCACCGTTCTCATGATCATTTTGACCCCACGGGATCGAGGGAGATTATCAATGGTCTTGTATGTCTTCCATTTTCTTACAATTGTTCCCACAGCTGATTTATTCACACCAACCTGCTTGCCTATTGTAGATTCACTCTTCCCAGCCTGGTGCAGGTCTACAATTTTCTTCCTGGTGTCCTTCGACAGCTCTTTAGTCTTGGCCATGGTTGAGTTTGGAGTCTGACTGTTTGAGGCTGTGGACAGGTGTCTTTTATACAGATAACGAGGTCAAACAGGTGCCATTAATACAGGTAACGAGTGGAGGACAGAAGAGCTTCTTAAAGAAGAAGTTACAGGTCTGTGAGAGCCAGAAATCTTGCTTGTTTGTGGGTGACCAAATACTTATTTTCCACCATAATTTACAAATAAATTCTTTAAAAGTCTTACAATGTGATTTCCTGGATTTTTTTTTCTCATTTTGTCTCTCATAGTTGAAGTGTAGCTATGATGAAAATTACAGACCTCTCTCATCTTTCTAAGTAGGAGAACCTGCACAATCAGTGGCTGACTAAATACTTTTTGACCCCACTGTATTTGAGTCCTTGCTTACCTGTGAACCCCATGTTAAATCTCTCACTACAACTGCATTCTTTCACCCAGATTAATATGTTACTCAGACGACCTCAGATTTGTTTTGAAAATATTGGAGTATAGAGTTCATTATTGTCTCAATGACCACCAGGTTTACCTGGTCCTGTAACTGCACAACAAGCCCAATATTTTAATGTTAATGTATGAATAAACGGTTGTGGATTAAAATCCTATTTAATAACGATGGGGAAACAACCACAAAGGTGTGATTGATGTGAAGCAGAGGACAGAGTGGAACATGTCAGTACAGAGTTTCTAACAGGAAGAATCACACAAAGCATAAACACTAAACACAAAAATCACTATTCTATTATTTTTGAGATATAGACTTGAATAATAGGATGTAGAACAGCCAATCAAAGGTAATCTTCATATCAACATCAAGAGTCCAGTCCAGTAGATGGTGGTAATATGCCTCAAGATAAGCTGTCAACCATTCCAAAATACAAATTCTATTTCCTCAGAAGTTGGGACGTTCAGTAAAATGCAATAAAAAGAAAAATCTGCGATGTGCTTCATTCTTTTGAATCTTTATTTTACTGATAAAAGTAGAAAGAAAAGATTTCCAATGTTTTATTGTTCAATGCATTTTATAAATATAAATAAATATAGAATTTGATGCCTCCAACACACTCCAAAAAACTGGGACAGAGGCGTTTCACCCCCGTGTTCTATCGTTGTTCATATTAATGAGACTTTTTAATGGTGAAGTGGGTGGTGAAGAGAGACAGGAGTAGTTTGTGACAGTACTGGGTATCTGTCAGTACTGACAGTAAGGGTATCCGACAGTACTGAATCCTGCTGTGTTGTATGGTATGGAGGTGGTTGCACTAACAGAAAGACAGAACGGGAGCTGGAGGTATCGGTACGGTGGCCGAGAAGTGCAAAACAAATTAACATTTCAGGAAACAAATTTACAACTAAAACAAAACAACTTTACAACGAAAACAAAACAAATTTACGAGTGCTTGGGTACCCAGTGTTTGTAAATTAGTTTCGGCATATGTAATTTTGTTTTCTAAAATGTATATTTGTTCTGCACTTCTCGGCCGCCGATTTCTGACGGAAAGGGTAGGTACAATAACACCGGAAGTGCGTGTTGCTTACCTGTTGTCAATCAAACTGTTTGTCAGCGGTAAAGTGAACGGAGTTTGTGATGGTGACGATAAACAAGGTTTTGTCTAGTTTGTACTAGTTGACCCACGTTTGTTTTTCTTGTGGAAAGTTATTAGATAGTTTGTGCAGATGTTTAGACGTGGCGTGTGCATCTCTATCTGCCGTCCGCTCTTCTAAACATCTAAGGACTAACCACAAGAGAAACTAATAATTATAATAAATAATAAGCGAAATAATGAAAATAATTAACACAAAATGGACAAAACATTGTTTATTAGGGACGGAACATTTGATACCGAGGCTTTGAAGCTTGTTTCACTTTTGTAACACTGAACTCAGTGTATCGGAGCTTATATTAAAGCAGCATGTGCGGGACTGATTTAAAGCTTTGGTGCTGTGTTTTATCTCACTCACGATATAAGAGACAATCAAACCAGGGTTACCCACCGTCCAATAAAATACAGAATCCTTCTTTATTTGGAGACTAAACGCCTGTATTGAACTGATACAGGACGCGCTTTGTTCCGTATTTTTCTCAGTGGGAGACAGTGTGATGTGTATGAAACAGAAGGAAACTGCTGCTGTAGTGGGAATTAGAAAGCGTTTGGTTATTATATTAAGTAGTGTTCACTTTTATTCTTAGTAACGGTGTGTGTGCGCTGGTTATAGCAGCATAACCTGTGTAATACACCGCTGTATGAGTAGCGCAGTGGGCAGAGTGCGATGTTTTGCCTAAAATATGGTTCTGACTTATTATTATAAAGAATGAAAATAATAAATGTTAAACACCATAAATAAAACGTTTGTTCTCATGACTGTGTAAGGTGTGCTCCCACCCACTGTGCTACTCATACAGCGGTGTATTAAACAGGTCATGCTGCTATAACCAGCGCGCACACCGCTTTTGTTGTTCTTGTGGGAATTCCTTAGATGTTTAGAAGAGTGGACGGTAGATAGAGATGCACACGCCACGTCTAAACATCTGCACAAACAATCTAATAACTTTCCACAAGAAAAACAATAGTGGCTCAACTGGATAAAATGATTTCCACAAACTAGACAAAACCTTGTTTATCGTCACCATCACAATCTCCGTTCACTTTACCGCTGAGAAACAGTTTGATTGACAGCAGGTAAGCAACACGCACTTCCGGTGTATTGTACCTACCCTTTCCATCAGAAATCAGCGGCCGAGAAGTGCAAAACAAATTTACATTTTAGAAAACAAAATTACATATGCCGAAAACAAATTTACAAACACTGCACTCGTAAATTTGTTTTGTTTTCATTGTAAATTTGTTTTTGGTTTTTTTTGTAATTTTGTTTTCTGAAATGTTCATTTGTTTTGCACTTCTCGGCCACCGTATATTGGAGATGAAGACGCCGAGATTCTCATTGGCGGTGATAAAAACAGGGTCGAGTTTCTGGTATATCAGTGTCTGATCCCATAATGAGGTGAAGCTTGCTAGATTGTGGACAGTGTTAGCCACGTTCCAACAGCTTCTCACTCACTGCTGACCTGTTTTGACCTGGTCTCCTATCCAGGATGAATGAATGAGGTGTTTATATCTGGACTCACACTGCAGTCCAGTAGGTGGTGATAATGAACCTGAACAGTGTAGATCAGCCACCTCAATTCAAACAAGAAGAAGAAGAAGCTGCAGCAGCCTGTGTACTAAAGTGAATCATCTGTAAGTAAAATATTGATTTATTTTTACACTTTAATTATTAACTTCATTCTAAATAATAATAAAACTTCTAGTTCATAATAAAATATCACTGTGAGGTTTTGAGGAGCTTCAACTTCCGTTTTATTTAACACCCAAACTGCTAGCTGCTCTGCTAACTGTTAGCATCACAGATGATTCAGTACTGATGAATCGATTCACTTGACCCCATCAGCAAAATGAATCAATTGATCGGAGTGTCATCATTTATCAATCTAATAATTTATTAAAAACACATTCACGTTATTTTATACGGAAGCGTATTGCTGCCTCACAGATAAAATAAAAAGCCGTCAGTATGTCGTTATAACGAGAAATTATGTCGTTCTGATGATAGATAGATAGATAGATAGATAGATGATAGATAGATAGATAGATAGATGATAGATAGATGGATGGATGGATGGATGGATGGATGGATGGATGGATGGATGGATAGATAGATAGATAGATAGATAGATAGATAGATAGATAGATAGATAGATGATAGATGGATGGATGGATGGATGGATGGATGGATGGATGGATGGATGGATAGATGATAGATAGATAGATAGATAGATAGATAGATAGATAGATAGATGATAGATGGATGGATGGATGGATGGATGGATGATAGATAGATAGATAGATAGATGATAGATGGATGGATGGATGGATGGATGGATAGATGGATGGATAGATGGATGGATAGATAGATGATAGATAGATAGATAGATAGATAGATAGATAGATAGATAGATAGATAGATAGATAGATAGATAGATAGATAGATAGATAGTGTTAAGATAAATCTTTTGTTCAAAAGGTCCTGAAGAAAGCAGTCGAAGGAAGTCCAGAAAGTACTCTTTAAAACACTTTATTAAGTGTAAAAATAATCTGTGAATATATATCAGAGCTAAGCCGGCCGGCGCTCCTTACTCCTGCAGCCTAGACACACCACGTAAGAAAGAGGCAGACCTGAGCCCGCCATCCCTTTTTTTAAACTAGTCTAGGCTCCTCCTACGCCGCTGCTGTTGGAGCCAATGAAATGTGCTAAAAAGCCCCGGGCTCCGCCTCCCCCCTTCGGTATGAGTCAGGGGGGGGGGATCCGGGTCACGGCGTCATTTTGAACAATAGACCATGTGGTCTGGATGTAATTTATGTTTAATAATGATGTTATGTTAAAAACCTAACAAACCCCCCTTGAAAGCATCTTAATGCTTTCACAATAACTTTTAACTATAGGTTAGGTGTTTCTAGATCCCAGGAGATAAGGATAGCCGTCAGCAACCCCCCAATTTAACCCCTTCTGACTACATGGCCACTGGGCTGAATTTTATACAATAAAACGTTTCTAAAAATAAAAAGGCTACCAATTAAACTAAAGGAACCGTACCTATCGCAACAGCTCCTAACCCTAAAACAAACGAACAAACAAAAAATAATAAAAACAGGAAATCAAAATAAAGTAATTTAAAAAATAGGAAATCAAAAAGAGAAGAAAAATAAAAATAAAAACAATGGGTGCGTGGCTTCTACAGGAAGTCCGTTCAGGTTGTCCTCCACCAGACAGAGCTGCAGATATTCAGAAGGGGCCCATAGCTCCTGTGTCTCTGCATGACTCCTAATGTCTTATGGATTCTCCCCTGTCGGTCTTACCTGTTTCCACAGCAGCACAAACATTTCCTAAAAATAGCAGAGTACCAAACATATATACATTGTAAACAATCCTGAACTAACCCCTTGCGTTTTGTAGCTAAACTATGTGTGTTGCACTTAACTAGTGTTTTCAAAGATGGTCTATGTGTCTGCGAACTATATGTTTATGTTTTTGTCTCCTAGTCTAACTAAATTCTCCCCCCTTGTCTTGTTCCGCTCCGTTGATTCCGCTGGACTCTTCTTCCACATAGTCGGTTTTGTCGGGCTTTCTGCTGTGTTTAGTTCCCTGTTGGCTGGTTCAGTTGGTGTCACTTCTGTCTCTCGGAGTGGGTCTTCCAGTCCCCTCAGTGTCTGCCTCTGCCAGTCCTTCCTTCCTCTCGGTGTATGATCCGTAGTGCTGGTCCTCTCTCCTCATCTTGTCTGGTCGGTTTTACCTTTAATTAAGCAGAGTTAGTAGCACTTATGCCGCTCGAAGTGGGTCTTCCGGCCCACCTTCAAGGGTATCCTCCTCATCATCATCTACCTGATATCTCGACAAATCAGCCAACACCATCTGGATAACTGGTGGATCCTGCCCCCCTCTGCTTCCTCTACTCACTATATCTATTACAAATCTTCCCATTAACACCCTGATACACGGGACACAACAACCACATACCACTAAAATTGCCGTTCCCACGCATGCTGACATCACCAAACTTGCAATAACTTCCTTCCATGGCCCAAACATCCCTTCTAGCCACTTAACCCATTCATACACATATACAATCATACAACAGACAAACATATAAGCTACTTACCCAGCCCTCACCGCAGCCACCCCACTCCCAACATCGGGATACACAGCCACGGTGAGCTTAGACACCACTGCCGCAAGGCTTTCTGGGTAAAGCCCGTGCCAGACCCAGTGGCGACGCTACACTGCCCCCTCCCTAATGGTCAACCGTCCCGGTGACCCACTCACCAGCGTCCACTGGGTGGCTCCATGTCTGGACCGCACCCCATTACACTGCCGAGTCGCTCTTCCACCCACTGCTGGACCGGGCACCCTGCCCCTGCAGCCACCTGGGCTAGCGCACTCAGACAGACCGGGCATATTGGCTCACCAAACCATCAGAGCCACCCAAACACCACAATCCCACTTCTGACACTAATGTGGCGCCGGCGAGTAAGGAAGGTTAGCGTCAGGGCCGCAAGTGAGCTGCCTTTGGCAGTTCATTCAGTGTTTTAGCGACAGACACCCATTCATTCACACATCCCTTCTGAAAAATGTCCCCTGTTTATCGGTTCTGGTTTGTTGCTCCTGAAACAGGTGTAATTGTCTTTATAAGCTTTGATGTTGGTTGGAGTTGGTTCCTGAGTTAGTGGGTGAGACATGGATAAATTCTCTATGTGTTAAATTAGACATTTTAGACCGCTTTAAACAACCTTTCGAGCAAAATCTGTAACACGTATTAAGACAAAGATAAACTGGTTTTAACGAGACACACCCTAGAACAGAAGATTCCTGCCTAGTCGAAGAATACGAGTATTCTTTTAACATTCACTGGCACAACTCACTCGGTTGTCCAAACACAACTTCAGACAAAAGAACGTAAACCTCAGTACAACAACAGTGTCTACTGGAAACAAACAATTACTTCACCGCGACCGACAATGGCCCTATGGAAACAAACAATCACTTCACCGCGACCGACAATGGCCCTATGGAAACAAACAATCACTTCACCGCGACCGACAATGGCCCTATGGAAACAAACATATACTTCAAGGCAATCGACAGTGATCCCCTGGAAACAAACAGTCACTTCACCGCGACCGACAGTGGTCCTATGGAAACAAACATATACTTCAAGGCAATCGACAGTGATCCCCTGGAAACAAACAATTACTTCACCGCGACCGACAATGGCCCTATGGAAACAAACATATACTTCAGGGCAATCGACAGTGATCCCCTGGAAACAAACAATTACTTCACCGCGACCGACAATGGCCCTATGGAAACAAACATATACTTCAGGGCAATCGACAGTGATCCCCTGGAAACAAACAATTACTTCACCGCGACCGACAATGGCCCTATGGAAACAAACATATACTTCAGGGCAATCGACAGTGATCCCCTGGAAACAAACAATTACTTCACCGCGACCGACAATGGCCCTATGGAAACAAACATATACTTCAGGGCAATCGACAGTGATCCCCTGGAAACAAACAATTACATCACAGCGACCGACAATGGTCCTATGGAAACAAACATATAGTTCATTACTTGTCTCTCATACTGCATTAACCCTTCCTGCTATATAAAATTCCCCTTCAAACAGTTCAAACTGATCAGAGCAGAAGGTGCATACACATTACATATAACATTTTCTACACTTATTCCTAGTTCATCATCGCCGATTTGTCTCTCATACTGCATTAACCCTTCCTGCTATATAAAATTCCACTTCAAACAGTTCAAACTGATCAGAGCAGAAGGTGCATACACATTACATCTAACATTTTCTACACTTATTCTACTTCATCATCGTCACATGCTAGAGAGCCTTCAAATTTTCTAAATCACATTTTTTCCAATACAAATCCCCAATCCACTATTTATTATTTACTCTGTCATACTTAAAATAACAACAGCTCTGCTATATCAACTTCCATCAGTCCTACAAACCCCTGACTTATATTATTTATTCATTCAGATTTTTACCCCAACTTTTGGTCACTGGTACTAACACACCTCCTGCTTCTAACAATACAGACTCCATTTCCCACAATCCAACAGACTCTCACATGATCATCTCCTGCTCCTAGTCAGCCAATCCCTCATGCTCATCATCACCAGCGCTTTGATCCACTTTGGCTTTCTTGAATCACATTAAACTCTACTTAAACAGTTCCATTTAGGTAACTCACTGCAAAGTACTACCAACCTTACTGTAAAATACATCCAAAACCTCTATAAGATGTTACCGAACCCCTCACTTTTTATTATGGAACTCAGATCTTCAGGTGGATGTCTATTAAAACACACTACTGTCCCACACGGTCTTGAGATTTCACTGCATAACGTCTCCATCCAGTCTCACATCAGCTTTCCCTTCCTCTTGTCTGATGATGTCATTACTTTGGCATTCTGTACCTCAGCACCCCATATGCCTCTTGAACACTGCTTTACTCAAACATCAGAATGCAACAACAGCCATGACACACATCTGCAAGATCTGGTATTCATAATTTTTCCTCAACCCCCCGCTGGGTTGCTGTGTGTCTGTGAAACCTATGACCTGGGTCTCCAGTCACCCCCCTTCATGTACTTCTCTCCTAACAAGTTATTTTCTTCTCACTATTCCCTCAATCTTTAAATTGCACTCATCTATGATCATGCATAGTATTGCCACAAGGTTTACTGCACCACATTGAACCAATCTAACTTCTTCAATAAACTATATAATATAAAATGAGTGAGTTGACCCGATCAATTAGCTAGAAAAGATTCATCGGATACAACACAAGCATCAAACATTACCAACTGCCAATTAACAATTTCCAAAAAATATTACCAATTAAATTGAATCTTACCGGAGTCTGTGTAAGCAATTATATTTAATCTCCTGAGACCCGAGCTTTGATTTTTTCAAAGCATTTTTCCTATTCCTTATGTTTCTAACCTTAGTTGGGCGACACGGTGGCTCAGTGGGTAGTACCGTCGCACACAGTCACAGCAAGAAGGTCCCCCCTCCGCGGAGCCCGCATGTTGTCGTGTGGGCCTTCCCCGGGTGCTCCGGTTTCCTCCCACAGTCCAAAGACATGCCAGCGAGGCGAACCAGAGACACTGAACTGTCCACGACTGTGCCCGATATAACCTGAGCAACCACCGCTCCTGTCATAAATGTAACCAAAGTGCAAAACATAACGTCAAAATCTCAATAAAGAAACAAACAAACTTTATTAGTGTTCTAGTACTTTTGCTACCACTAGCTGGCAGACAAAAGTGTCCACTAATGGGAACAATCGGTCTAGGTTTAGCAGGTCAAGGAATAAGGCATAACAAAACCAAAATGTAATGTCCTCATATGTGAGGTAAGACTGAAGATTACCTTCACCAGGCGTCCCTAAATCTGCATGCATATACGTACCTGAATCTGCATGCATATCCGTAGGTCTGCCAGTCCAGCTGCCCCAGCACAATGTATCACAGGATTTAATACACAAAGCGGCATATTAAACATAAATTCTTATTCCTGCCATAATACTCCCCCCTTTTTCAAATTTTACAATCAAATCTTGAAAATAAAATATTAAATAAACCTTCTAAATGTGTTTATCCTGTTGGAAAGCACAGAATTTTAAAGTTAGTTCAATCAAAGTCTGGTGTTAGCTGGACCTGTAAACAAATAATGTCGTTAGTGAGCAGTGGAAGGTGTGCAACAGCTTTGTCGGCAGTGTCACCTCTGGCATTGTCCTGTAAAATTGGAACAAAACTTTACTTAAATAGTTCCACTTAAATTGAATAGGAGGGACAATGACACAAAGTATCATTTGCTAAAATTTTAACTAAGCCCACTTGTTTCCTGTCTGTTGCAGCATCTCTGGATGCAAATCCTTTCACAAACATTTCCAATTCAGGATTCCTATCAGGCCCAGAAAAAATAGATAGAGTAATACAGTCATGATGTTCACCATCTCCTGCAATTAGTAAAAAGTGGTAGGATTAAGTACATTACAGCATTTGATAATAATGTTAAATTTTAGAAGTACACTGTAGTATTTATACAATCATTAACTTGATACGTGAGATGTTTTCCTTTCAGTTATAGAACATAATTTGGCACTAACCGAGTTAGATAAGTATAACCCTCAAGATCACTTAGTATAACTACGGATATTTCTGTATCAGACAAAGACAAAGAAAATTCTGCACAAATCCAGAAGGGATCAGAGTCCCTGTCTTGTACAGAAATAGTGGTACCTTCAGGCATTATTTCCAATTTAATTCAAGAGGCAAACAAATGATCACACCTCATAAGATTTATAGGGCTATGAAATCTCACTCTTCACAACTACACAATATTTTAGAAACAGTAATATAATAGCTTTTACCTTTTACTTGTATTCAGCATTTGTATACAGAGAAAAACACGACCTCACTCTCAAATAAACATAAGCTTTGACAACATATAATCTAATATATCAACACATGTCTTAATCAGAGGTGGAAAGAGTACCAAAAAGTGTATTCAAGTAAAAGTACTATTACCTTAATGAATCTCCACCTAATTACGAGTAAAGTTACTACTTTGAAAATCCACTCAAGCAAAAAGTAAAAAGTAACTCATTTAAAATGTACTCACCGAGTAAACAGCAGGGGGTCTCCTCTGTGTAATGTGAACGGGAGTGGATACAAACCTCAACAGTAGTTTTTAATTCAAATGTAATAGAAGAAATGTTGTCCTTAACTCAAATGCAATAGAAGAAACATGTTGATACAACAATTAAAACAGTTAGGGATGTGTAATGCGTCATTTCAAAAGACATAAAACTTTTTCAAACTGTATAAACACTAGCGATGTGTCGCAAAATGATTCGAATCTATGAATCGGCTCTTCTAACCGAAACAAAGGAACCGACTCTTCCGGCAGTCGCCATGCAAACACGCGGCTCTTCAAAAGGAACCGAGACAAAAGACTCGACTCACTGTCGCAAAATTCGCTGCAGCAGTTTCACAGCCGCGATTTCTTTCGATTTTTTTATTTTTTATTTATTTTGCTCGGTAACAGATGCTATTCAAAATGTAACAATTACTAATACAAAACATACTTAAGCAAAAGCAAAATTACAGTCTGTGAAATGTGCTTTAAAAACTACTGTGTTACAGTAACCAGTGCGATCAGAGCGGTAACACTAAGCACTGGATTCGTGTATGTATGTGTATTGATCGAATTTGTTTAAAATCATATCCCCGCTATTGAAACATTCCCCACTTGCGACATATTGATGTCGAATTATTGCCCAGCATTACCCCACACATTAAAACAAAAAACAATATAACAATCTCTCAACAATACATGCAAAGCTCCTAACACGATTAACAAGCGTTGGGTTAGTCCAAAATTTTTTAATCTTATTCACTATAACAACTCTGATTAAGGAGATTTTCCTTAACTATTTGTGTGAAAATGTCCTATGTCACACATGGATGAATTCCACTCTTTCCTGGTTTAAGAACCTTAAAGTTCAAGAGCGCTATCTACCTTAAAACACACTTAATAAGGTACCATAAATACTTCATCTTAACTCAGTTATCTTAAGATTATAAAAATAAAGTTGATTATAAAATTAACTGCAGCACTTACCCAATCCAGGCGTACAAAGACAAAGATAGCCGATGGACAAAGATACGGCAAGCTGCTCACATAGAGCCAAAAATGGCGGATACACAGAAAACCACGCTCAGCTCTCCCAGAGCCAAAATGGTGGACAGACAGAAAACCACGCTCAGCTCTCCCAGAGCCAAAATGGTGGACAGACAGAAAACCACGCTCAGCTCTCCTGTCCAAAATGGCCGCCGAACAAAAGAAACCACGCTGCGCAACCCAGTGCCAAAATGGCGGACAAACAGAAAGCCACGCTGCGTTCTCAAGAAACAAAATGGCGCCGACAACAAAAGAAACCACGTTGCACATCCAGCACACGGTTTCACAGACAAACATACACAGAGACTTACTGACAAACAAAACTCCTGATGTACTGTTTTTCGAACCTGATTTAGAATTTAAAGTAGTCTAATTAACCGAACCCCGCTCCCATAACAGTCAGGTCCGAATTTAGAATAATCTTAATGATCAAATCTAGTTTCCAGCACCAAAAGATTCTTTCAAGATTAAACGGCGCTCCGTTACCGTAACAGACAAGCCCGTATATAGGACAATCTTATAGATCGAATCCCGTTTCCAGCACCGGCAGATTCTTTCAAGATTTCCCACACTAATTTACGAATTCCGCTCCCATAACCGACAAATTCGTTATAATTTAGAACTATCAAATTAATTAAACCCCGCTCCCATAACAGACAGGCTAATTAAAATGTAGAACAATTCGAATTAGACGAGTCTCGCTCCCATAGCAGACAGACTCCCCTTTCCCTCCAATAGTGTTCCATACACAATGGCGCCCTTAACATTTATTTTAACCGGTTTGGTTCAAATTCAGATATCAGGAAACACACATTTTTAGCTCCAACATATATTCACAGTTTTAAACTATCTAATGATACTTTAGTAATTTAATCAGACACTTACGGATTCTGTGATTCACTTTCACACTCAGTACACTAAATAATAAATGCATCTAATATATACAGAGAACGTCTGTTTACCTTAAGCAGGCGCGCGCCTTGTACTGAGTACAAAAGATTTTTTCAGAATTCCTGGTCTTACCTCAGTCAGCTGAATTAATTCTGATGCAATCCTCAGACCTCTTGAACCATCCTCTGCTACCATTTGTTAAGATAAATCTTTTGTTCAAAAGGTCCTGAAGAAAGCAGTCGAAGGAAGTCCAGAAAGTACTCTTTAAAACACTTTATTAAGTGTAAAAATAATCTGTGAATATATATCAGAGCTAAGCCGGCCGGCGCTCCTTACTCCTGCAGCCTAGACACACCACGTAAGAAAGAGGCAGACCTGAGCCCGCCATCCCTTTTTTTAAACTAGTCTAGGCTCCTCCTACGCCGCTGCTGTTGGAGCCAATGAAATGTGCTAAAAAGCCCCGGGCTCCGCCTCCCCCCTTCGGTATGAGTCAGGGGGGGGGGATCCGGGTCACGGCGTCATTTTGAACAATAGACCATGTGGTCTGGATGTAATTTATGTTTAATAATGATGTTATGTTAAAAACCTAACAATAGATAGATAGATAGATAGATAGATGATAGATAGATAGATAGATAGATAGATAGATAGATAGATAGATAGATAGATAGATAGATAGATGATAGATGGATGGATGGATGGATGGATGGATGGATGGATGGATGGATAGATAGATAGATAGATAGATAGATAGATAGATAGATAGATAGATGATAGATGGATGGATGGATGGATGGATGGATGGATGGATGGATGGATGGATGGATAGATAGATGATAGATAGATAGATAGATAGATAGATAGATAGATAGATAGATAGATAGATAGATAGATGATAGATAGATAGATAGATAGATAGATAGATAGATAGATAGATAGATAGATGATAGATAGATAGATAGATAGATAGATAGATAGATAGATAGATAGATAGATAGATGATAGATAGATAGATAGATAGATAGATAGATAGATAGATAGATGATAGATAGATAGATAGATAGATAGATAGATAGATAGATAGATAGATAGATAGATAGATAGATGATAGATAGATAGATAGATAGATAGATAGATAGATAGATAGATAGATGATAGATAGATAGATAGATAGATAGATAGATAGATAGATAGATAGATGATAGATAGATAGATAGATAGATGATAGATGGATGGATGGATGGATGGATGGATGGATGGATGGATGGATGGATAGATAGATAGATAGATGATAGATAGATAGATAGATGATAGATAGATAGATAGATAGATAGATAGATAGATAGATAGATAGATAGATAGATAGATAGATGATAGATAGATAGATAGATAGATAGATAGATAGATAGATAGATAGATAGATAGATAGATAGATGATAGATAGATAGATAGATAGATAGATAGATAGATAGATAGATAGATAGATAGATAGATAGATGATAGATAGATAGATAGATAGATAGATAGATAGATAGATAGATGATAGATAGATAGATAGATAGATAGATAGATAGATAGATAGATAGATAGATGATAGATAGATAGATGATAGATAGATAGATAGATAGATAGATAGATAGATAGATAGATAGATAGATAGATAGATAGATAGATGATAGGTAGGTAGGTAGGTAGGTAGGTAGGTAGGTAGGTAGATAGATAGATAGATAGATAGATGATAGGTAGGTAGGTAGGTAGGTAGGTAGGTAGGTAGATAGATAGATGGTAGGTAGGTAGGTAGGTAGGTAGGTAGGTGGTAGGTAGGTAGGTAGGTAGGTAGGTTTATAGATTATAGATTATAGATTACTCGACCCTGTTTTTATCACCGCCAATGAGAATCTCTATCTCTAAGAAACCAGAAACAGAGGGTCTGAGAGACCGAGATGGGCGGTACGTTATAGTGAGATCCATGATCTATAGAGGGGCGAGGCCGTCGTAAGAATGATCTTGTGTTTAATGTGAGAGGCAACTGGTAGCCAGTGTAGTTGCCTAAGAATTGGAGTGATATGAGTAGAATGAATTGAATGAGTGAGGACCCTGGCAGCAGAGTTTTGAATGTATTGTAGCTGAAAAACTGAAGAGAAAAGAATCTCCTCTTTATGATACAGCATGCATTTTCAATAGGAGACAGCAAGCAGGCTAGACTAGCACAGACACTCTCTGTTTCTGAAGCCACACTGTTGTAGCACATGTAGATAAAAGCCTGGTGTTGTCTTGCTGTTGTGAAGAGCAAGCGCCATTAATCCATGTAGCTACAGACTCATTCCAACAAGCTCTAAGTAGGTCTTTCCTGCCAGATGCTCCCAGACTCCACAATAAGTTTAACATCTCAGCCTCACATCACAAACAACAAGCAGTTAAAACAGTTTAAAAGAATTTCCCAGAACTTCCATATAAGGAGAAATAAAGTACATCTAATTTCTGTCTATTAGATCTTTAATAATGCAGTCAGCAGAAGAGGGACACGTCACTCCTGTGGATCTACAACATGAAGAATTCCAGATAAAAATAATAAAGAAGGAAGAAGATGATTTCTCCTGTAAGTAAATATGAAGCATGATGCCATTTTCCACCAGACAGTGTGGTACAGTACAGTGTGGTACAGTACAGTATGGTACAGTACAGTGTGGTACAGTACGGTACAGTACAGTGTGGTACAGTACAGTATGGTACAGTACAGTGTGGTACAGTACAGTGTGGTACAGTACAGTGAGGTACAGTACAGTATGGTACAGTACAGTGTGGTACAGTACAGTGAGGTACAGTTCTTCACATATTGATGAATTTTAGATGAAGGATCCATAATCCCTGTGGAAATCATCACCTCTGAGGAAGACCTTCCCCCAAAAGACCAACAGTGTGGAGGTTTCCAGATGAAGCCTGTGAAGAAGGAAGAACCTGAAGATAAAGATGAACTCAGTAAGATATTTTTTTATCTTAAGCAAAACGAGGAGTATAACCACCACTACTAGACAGACAGATACGTTATTGTTCTCGAGGGAATCAGGAGTCACTTGTGGTGTTGTTGCTACTCAGTAGCTCTGTGTCGCGGTATCTGTATACTACACTTTTATTTTCTCATTTATTCTACATGTTTAACATTTACTAACAATCTTTATTATTTATAATGTTATACAGTAATCCCTCGCTATATCGCGCTCCGACTTTCACTCTATTGCGGATTTTACATGCAAGCAAATCTAAATATATATCGCAGATTTTTTGCTGCTTCGTGGATTTCTGCGGACGGTTAAGTATCCTGGGTGCTGATTGGCTCAGCGACGCATTAGATTCCGCTTTGCATTAGCCACCATCTCGTCTCGCTCATTCAGCATCAGCGTGTTTCGCTGTGTAAAGTGTTAACTTTTGTGCTGTTTTGTGCTTTTTGTGCGTAGTCAAGCCCTTCGTCACGTCTCCAAAACGATCTGCTCCTTCTACTGCTTCCGGGGCCGTGCCCAAGCGTCAACGGAAGATGCTAACGATCGCCGAAAAGGTAAAACTTTTGGATATGTTGAAGGAAAGGAATAACTACGCGGCTGTAGGACGCCATTACGGCATCAATGAGTCCACGGTTCGTTATATTAAGAAGGATGAAAAGAATATAAGATCTACGGCCGCAGTGTCCCTTAACCAGGGCGCAAAACGAGTTGTAAGTGGGCGTAATAAGGCTGTAGTCCGGATGGAATCTGCTCTAGGGATTTGGATTGAAGACTGCCGGAAGAAGAACATCCCCGTGGACACCAATATCATCCGAGAGAAGGCCAAGAAACTTTATGATAGGATTGTGGATGCCGGGGATGCTCTAGACGACGACCCTCAACCTGGAACTTCTGCTGAACCCCCCAGCAAGAGAAGTGAATTTACTGCCAGCAAGGGCTGGTTTGAAAAATTCAAGAAAAGGTTCAACTTGGCCAGCGTGAACCTGCACGGAGAGGCTGCCTCCGCAGACAAAGTCGAAGCGGAGAAATATGTCGCCGACACGTTCAAGGCGATCATTGAGGAAGGCGGATATCGGCCTGAACAAGTGTTTAATATGGATGAGACCACCCTATTTTGGAAGCGGATGCCGTCTCGTACTTTTATAATGAAGGAAGAGGCACAAGCCCCGGGGTTTAAGGCTCACAAAGATCGCATCACGCTGGTCATGTGCGGCAATGCTGCGGGCTTTATGATAAAGCCTGGGCTCATTTATAAGTCCAAAAACCCTCGGGCCCTGAAAAACAAGAATAAAAACCTGCTGCCTGTGTACTGGATGCACAACCCGAAGGCCTGGATTACGAGATTCCTGACGTCGGATTGGTTTCACCAGTGTTTCATCCCAGAAGTAAAAATCTATCTGGCAGAGAAAGGGCTGGAGTTCAAAGTCCTTTTACTTCTGGACGATGCTGAAGGTCATCCCTTGGATCTATCCAACCAAGGAGTAAAAATAGAGTTTTTGCCGCCGAATACAACGTCACTGATTCAGCCAATGGATCAAGGAGTTATCCGGGCCTTCAAGGCGTTGTACACCAGGAACACTTTGCAAAACATGGTCGAAGCAATGGACATGGACGACGACTTTTCCCTGAAGGAGTACTGGCGTAAGTACATGATCACATCGTGTCTGGTGAACGTGCAGAAGGCCCTTAACGACATGAAGAAAGAGACGGTTAATGCCTGCTGGAAGAAATTGTGGCCAGAAGTCGTGCACGACTATAAGGGCTTTTCTGCAGAAGAAATTCATCACTCGGCGGTGGACAAGGCAGTCAGGCTGGCAAAACTGCTAGGAGGAGAAGGATTCGACGACATGACCTTTGATGACATCAATGAGCTGCTCAATGCCCACTCCGAACCGCTGAGCGAAGAAGATTTGGCCGACATGACCAAGTCAGCGAGCGAGGAAGAGAAGAAACAAGAGGACCCAGCACAAGAAGAAGACGTCGGCCTAAGTCTCGAGCGTCTCACAACCATTCTACGGATAGCAAAAGATCTCCAGACATCGGTTGAAGAATGGGACCCGCAAATGATTCGTTCTTTGCAATTTAGAAATGCTCTTGACGATGCCACGGAAGTATATAAAAACCTCCTTACACAAATGAAAAAGCAGCGGCAGCAACTGCCCATCACGATGTTCCTTACCCGCAAAACGCCGCCTAGTACGCCTTCAGTGGAAGAGGAAACTCCAGACAAAAGCGCTGCACAGTCGCCTGAAGAGGATCCTTTAGAAAAGCTGTAACGCTCTCCTTTGCTGTGCAGTAACATTCATCTCATCGTTATCGGACGTCGTGGTGTCATTGTTGGTGAGTACCCATAACTAATTTTACGTTTAGTGTAATTATTAAAAATACCAGCCGAAATCAGCTGAGAATGTAAACATTACCAGAATGCAAATGGTGCATGACTGCAGTGTTCGTATTAAATAAAACTCCTCAATGATATACGATACGTATATTTGTGCGTAGTATATAAACAGTGTGTTTACATAATTTCAACGAATCTTACCTAATATCGGATTAGGGAATATATAAAGAGTTTATGCTGTATAACTGTGCGGGAAATGTTTATAAGAGTGTGGGAGGGTTTATAAGGGCTTAAAATATATTTAAAATAACCATATAAACAAATCATGGTTTTTACTTTGTGGATTTTTACCTTTCGCGGGGGGGTTCTGGAACACAACCCCCGGGATTGAGGAGGGATTACTGTAAATGTATTTTATTATTTATAATGTTATAAATGTATTTGATTATTTTCTGCTTCAGAACTGAACAAGGATTTCTCCTGCTCCTCGTGTCCACGTTTCTCTACAACCCAAAATCACCTCCACAATCACATCAAGAGCTGCAACCATGATAAATATGATGATGCGCTGGTGAAGATTAAGACTGAACATGAGGATCTGACGCCCACCAGAAGCTCCAGTAATCAGCAAACGTCCTCTGGTACTGTCAGCATTAACACCTCTCTCAGTCCCACACAGGAAGAAGGAAACGTCTGCTCACAGTGTGGGAAGAGCTTCAGGTCCCAGAGTGCTCTCAAGATACACCAGCGCATTCACACAGGAGAGAAACCGTATCAGTGCTCACAGTGTGGGAAGAGCTTCAGGTACCCGAGTAATCTCAAAGTACACCAGCGCATTCACACTGGAGAGAAACCGTATCAGTGCTCACAATGTGGGGGGAGTTTTAATAGACACAGCGACCTCAAAAGGCACCAGCGCATTCACACTGGAGAGAAACCGTATCAGTGCTCACAGTGCAGCAACTCTTTTGTGCGTTTTTCGTGCCTTAAGAAACACAAGTGTAACAGAACAAATTGTACTAAATAAACTAACGTATGTTTGGAATCGTTGTCCTGTTGCATGACATGATTTAGCCCAGATTAATATGTTAGTCAGACGACCTCAGATTTATTTTTTTTAGTATAGAGTTCATTATTGTCTCAATGACCGACTGTTTACCAGGTCCTGTAACTGCACAACAAGCCCAGAATGATCACACCTCCACTTATTAGAGTATGAATAAACCACTTTTATTAACAGGGAGACTCACAAACCATAAACGCTAAACATATAAGTCACTGTCACATTATTTTTGAGATATAGACTGGATCCGGTAGCTGATGGTAATACACCTCAAGATAAACTGTCAACCATTCCAAAATACAATTCCTATTTCCACAAAAGTTGTGACATTTAGTTAAAGGCAGTAAAAAGAAGAATGTGTGATGCGATTATTCTCTTGAATCTTTATTAAACTGATAAAAAAATAGACTGATCAACTTACTCTCTAAAATCTCAATATACGCCTCTGCCTCGATGGAACCTTTACACATATGCTAGTCATCCATTTTGTTTGCACCCCCCCCCCCCAAACAATGAAGGATGTTGGCTTTTGCACTATTCACTAATAACAGTCTGGATGGTCCTTTTTGGCACAAAGAACTTGATGTTGTTTCTCCAAAACAAGCTGAAAAGTGGACTCACCTATAATGTAATAATAATAATATAAATATGTAATGTAATAATAAATATGAGCTGATATCTGAACAATCTTAATGCTGATTATAAGAAATAAAAACTCTGATGCTGCAGCTTTACTCTGTTAATCATCTGCAACTGATGATGGCTGGTTCCTCGCGTGTGAGGATCATGAGAAGAAAGGAGATTATTTCAGGTTTTAAAAGCCCTCTGGTGACTGAAGAGGCCGATGCGTGAGGTGCACGTTCTGTTGCATCTTGGGCAGATGAAGGAAGGAACTGGAGCTGTTACTGGTCGATTCTTTGATCCCATTTTCCACCTCCTGTGCTTCTCTTTTGCTGCATCACTCCTCTCATGTTCTAATTTCTGGTGGCTCTTCTGATGGAATAGCGCCACTTGTTCCGATTAAGTGCTTCCTGTTGCCATCTCTGGTTCTGCCAATGGCAGCTGCTTCTTTAGTTGATCTTTGAAACGTTTTCTGGGAGCGCCGCGGTCACGTTTGCCCCGTTTCAGCTCGCCAAGGCAGACGGCTTTAGGCATCCGTGTGTCCTCCATCCACGTGTCCAGCCCACGGAAGTTGCTGCTGCAGCAGAATGGACTCCAGACCGGGCAGGTTGGCTCGCTGGAGAACCTCTTTGTTGGCGACGTGGTCTTGTCACTTGATACCAAGGATGGAACGGAGGCAGCGTTTATGGAAGCGCTCCAACAGCCTGATCTGCTTGCATTATAGGACCCAGGTTTCTGAACCATACGACAGGGTAGGGACCCCCACAGCTCTGTATACCTGGATTTTTGTTGAGAGGCGGAGGTGGACAAGCGTCCAAATGTGCTGCTGGCTCGGGCAAGTCGGTTGTCAAGATCTTTACTGACAGTTGCATCGCTGGAGATGACGCTGCCCAGGTCGGTAAACTGCTCGACTGCATTCAGACTAGTGCCATCGATGCTGATCCGTGGTTGGCTGTACGCCTCTCGTGGGGGAGGCTGGGACATCACTTCTGTCTTTTCCAAGCTGATGGTAAGGCTGAAAGCCTTTGCCGCTCAGCAAATCGGTCAACGATGTGCTGCAATGCTTCCTGGGTGTGAGTGAGAAGGGCACAGTCATCAGCAAACAGCAACTCTGTGATCAGCTTCTCAACAGTCCATTCTTAACTTACATCAGTGTGTTTGGTGAGGTTGGAGGTTCTGATCTAAAGTGCTGATATTTCTGTATCTTTGGGTAAAACATCAGAGGAGCTTTATCTGATATGAAGACTCTCTCACTTCGGTCGCTTTTAGAGAACCTGTTTGCACTTGTGCATTAATATGTTTAACTGGCTTGTAGTTTTTCACACAGGTCACTTCAGTTAGCTGCACAATTTATTGTCGTTCTTTTGTAGTAACAAGGAACGAATTTACATACGGCAAATGTAACAGTGCAGATACTCCAGAAATACTTAAGTACTGTAACGAAGTATTATTACTTCATTACATTACACCACTGCTAAGTAAACACGTGGCCTGTAATCGATTGGCTTCTTATCCAGGGTTTCCTAGGCTGGATTATTCATCAGGGTTTCATCTACAGAGTTCGTTACAGGATGAACCACAACATGAACACAGCAACAATATTTCATTATATAATAAATACAGCGTTGGTGATTATGATTCAGTGTAAGTCATTCAATAAAGAGCACCGCGACCTTGATCAGAATTAAAGCTAAATGGATGAATCACACTGCAGTCCAGTAGAGGCGCTAATGAACCTGAATGTTGTAGATCAAACATCTCAATCCAAACAGGAAGAAGAAGAAGCTTCAGCAGCTGATGTGTTTGTACTGAAGTGAATCATCTGTAAGTAAAATATAGATTTATTCTTACACTTTAATTATTAACTACATTCTAATTATTAATAAACTAGAGTTCATAATGAAACGTGACTGTGAGGATTTAAGGAGATTGAACTCTTTTCTCATTTAAACACACAGACTGTTAGCTGCTCCGCTAACCGTTAGCATCGCATATGATTCAGTACTGATGAACCGATTCATTTGAGATAGAATTAAAGGCTGGATCTGAAATACACAGAGCACACCCGCTATATCTAAACAAGCACAGTGTGGGTTCATCCCATCACACCAGAGGTGTGCGATACTGCAGAATTTAGTATCGATCCGATACCAGGTAAATACAGGGCCAGTATCACCGATACCGATACTTTTTAATAATTAGAGTTGATGCATCATCAAATTGCTAAATCTGAATGAATTTTCATGACATCAGAATCAGATTTATTGGCCAAATATGTGGATACACACAAGGAATTTGTTTCCAGCTGATGGTATATTACTGTAATATATACAGGTGCTGGTCATAAAATTAGAATATCATGAAAAAGTTGATTCCATTCAAAAAGTGAAACTTGTATATTATATTCATTCATTACACACAGACTGATATATTTCAAATGTTTATTTCTTTTAATGTTGATGATTATAACTGACAACTAATGAAAACCCCAAATTCAGTATCTCAGAAAATTAGAATATTACTTAAGACCAGAACAAAAAAAGGATTTTTAGAAATGTTGGCCAACTGAAAAGTATGAAGATGAAAAGTATGAGCATGTACAGAACTCAGTACTTAGTTGGGGCTCCTTTTGCCTGGATTACTGCAGCAATGCGGCATGGCATGGACTCCATCAGTCTGTGGCACTGCTCAGGTGTTATGAGAGCCCAGGTCGCTCTGATAGTGGCCTTCAGCTCTTCTGAATTGTTGGGTCTGGCGTATCGTATCTTCCTCTTCACAATACACCATAGATTTTCTATGGGATTAAGGTCAGGCGAGTTTGCTGGCCAATTAAGAACAGGGATACCATGGTCCTTAAACCAGGTACTGGTAGCTTTGGCACTGTGTGCAGGTGCCAAGTCCTGTTGGAAAATGAAATCTGCATCTCCATAAAGTTGGTCAGCAGCAGGAAGCATGAAGTGCTCTAAAACTTCCTGGTAGACGGCTGCGTCGACCTTGGACCTCAGAAAACACAGTGGACCGACACCAGAAGATGACATGGCACTCCAAACCATCACTGACTGTGGAAACTTTACACTGGACCTCAAGCAACGTGGATTCTGTGCCTCTCCTCTCTTCCTCCAGACTCTGGGACCTTGATTTCCAAAGGTGATGCAAAATGTACTTTCATCAGAGAACATAACTTTGGACCACTCAGCAGCAGTCCAGTCCTTAGCCCAGGCGAGACGCTTCTGACGCTGTCTCTTGTTCAAGAGTGGCTCGACACAAGGAATGCGACAGCTGAAACCCATGTCTTGCATACGTCTGTGCATGGTGGTTCTTGAAGCACTGACTCCAGCTGCAGTCCACTCTTTGTGAATCTCCCGCACATTTTTGAATGGGTTTTGTTTCACAATCCTCTCCGGGGTGCGGTTATCCCTATTGCTTGTACACTTTTTTCTACCACATCTTTTCCTTCCCTTCGCCTCTCTATTAATGTGCTTGGACACAGAGCTCTGTGAACAGCCAGCCTCTTTAGCAATGACCTTTTGTGTCTCGCCCTCCTTGTGCAAGGTGTCGATGGTCGTCTTTTGGACAACTGTCAAGTCAGCAGTCTTCCCCATGATTGTGTAGCCTACAGAACTAGACTGAGAGACCATTTAAAGGCCTTTGCAGGTGTTTTGAGTTAATTAGCTGATTAGCGTGTGGCACCAGGTGTCTTCAATATTGTACCTTGTCACAATATTCAAATTTTCTGAGATACTGAATTCGGGGTTTTCATTAGTTGTCAGTTATAATCATCAACATTAAAAGAAATAAACTTTTGAAATATATCAGTCTGTGTGTAATGAATGAATATAATATACAACGTTACCATCATGACGTATCACCACCAAGCAGCTAACTCACACCACATAGTCGTGTTTGCTGGATGAATACATCTGTACATTTTTAAATAGTGACCGAATACACGTGTACTTGTTTATTTAAAATAAAAATCGATGCTGTTCTGTTTACATTTATAAGCACAAAGTCAAAAGAAATTCACCAAAACACGGAGTAAGAGCCTCACTGCGCATGCTCCGATTCATGTGCGTAAGGTGCGTCTGTGCTTTACATACGTACAGTTTAGACTGTTATTTCCATAAGATCGCCCCTATTTCTGTATCCGCAAAGCAAAGTATTCAAAAACTTCATCAACGTAACAGCATAACAGTACCGTAGTAAACCCAGCAGAGCCGGACGAGAGGAGCGAGGTGAGCATGTAAGATGTGAGAGGAGCGAGTCTGTACACCCATGATCTTTACTTTCTGATGAAACGGGAGAAACGTGCTGAATGTAGCGGAGAAAAAGTCAAACTAAAGAATCGATCCCATCACACTAGTATTGATCCCATATCACTACATCAAACCCAACACACTTAACAAAATCGCCAACCTTCACATAAAGTAAAACACAAAACACACCATTAACCATGTAAATATATAATAACTATGTACATGATACACGCCGTTTTAACTGAAACCCCCCCTAAACTTTTTATCCTTTACACATGCTTAGATCACGGCCACACAAATGCATTCTGGGAGTGACGTGAAAGAAAAAAATGTCAATGTTTCACTGATCAACTTCATTAGTAGTTAGTAAATACAAACACGTTTAGAACACTTTATACAGTCAGCACTAGGGATGTAACGATACACTCTACCCACGATGCGATGCGATTCACGATACGATTTTTGGGGTACAGAATGTGCTGATTAAAGATCGAGCACCATCTTAATCCATTCAGACTCATTCCACCGAGCTCTGAGACGTTTGATTGGCCCGGTTCCACAGTAGTTTCATTTGTTTTTATCCCAAACAGTTTAAATTTCCATTTCAGGAAATTTTCTATCTATTTAATTATCTATCTGTCTATTTGTCTGTCTGTCTATTAGATCTTTAATAATGCAGTCAGCAGAAGAGGGACACGTCACCCCTGAGGATCTACAACATGAAGAATTCCAACAGAAAATAATAATAAAGGAGGAGGATGAAGATGATGATGATGATTTCTTCTGTGAGTAAATGGAGCATGATGCCACTTTTACTTCAGACAGTGTTGTACAGTACAGTGGGGTTAGTATTGGGGTCACTAATCTAGGGCTGCCGCGATTGTCAATATTATAAGTCGATGCATCATGTTTAAAACTATGTTTATAAACGATCCTGTTAAATTTCTACATCGTCTCTGTTCATATAAGCGTTCATATGATTCCCTCAGCACTACTCGCCGTGTGCAGGACCTCAGTCATATCTGCTCCGGTCGCTGGCTGGCGGCATTAAGCTCCGTCTTAAAAAACACCGTCTGCAGCCGTCAGAGGACGATTGTAGAGCTTTCAAATAAAAGATCAAAGTTCTCCACGACCCAAATCATCCAAAGTTTGGTGATACTTAAAACTGGTACAGAACTAAAAGCTGGTTTGTTCTCTGTGTACAGCAGCACCGGCGCCGTGCTGCACGTCTATATCGTTTCATTACGCTGCTTAATCCTGGAGATCTTGGAATAGCGTATTTCTTAGCGAGTTCAGTTAGACCAGTGGTTCTCAAACTTTTTCTGTCACGCCCCCCTTTGGAAGATGAAAATCTGTCATAGACAAAATAGGCCAATTTTAACTGTGTTGAAATAACTTCAAACCACGTTTGACATATCACTGAACTGCTCCTTCAATCTGCTATTTCAAAAAGAATAAAAAGAAACCGTAGCCTAGTGGTTAAGGCACAGGACTAGTAATCCAAAGGTCGCTGGTTCGAGCCCCGCCACTGCCAGGTTGCTGCTGTTGGGCCCTTGAGCAAGGCCCTTAACCCTCAGTTGCTCAGACTGTATACTGTACCTGTAATGTAAGTCGCTTTGGATAAAGGCGTCCGCTAAATGCTGAAAATGTAAATGTAAATAAAATTTGCAAACACTTTACAAAAAAGATAACAAAGTTGAATATGTGCCAAAAAACTAATTTGTGAGAGTTTAAGTCTCATCACTGTATTAGTGGCTGTTTTTCTTTTTATCCCTGTCAAATACCTCTCTGTTCTGTAAATCTAGACCAGGGGTGCACACACACTTTCATGGCTTGAGATCGACTGTTTCAGTCTACAGGTCATCATGATCTACTTTTTAAGGTCGGACTCATCATTTTTCAAAAAAAGCTTTGAAGCTTTTTAAATGCGCTTCAGTTCCTGTATTGATATTCAGCTTTACAGAGCAAGTGACTGAATCACACTGAGCTTATTCTGATGATTTGCTCTGAATGGTATCAGTCAGGTTTATGTATCTGGACAGGAGCTGCTGATGCTCAAGCGGTTTTTCAGGTGTTCACCAGTAAGGATGGACCCATATTTAGACTTCATTATTTTCATGTGGGAAGTAGGTTGATGCGAAAAAGCTGTCAAAAATGTGGAAGTTCCAGATTGTCCAGCAGAGACAGCAGAGACCCTTGACTTCATATAAATAAAGGTTAAAATTTCTCCATCAGAAAACGTTAAACAGGGTGGGCCATAAGTTTCCATACATAGGAAAAAAAATTGGTTCCGCGCTTAATTTCAGTCAGACGCGCCTCTCCCGTCATGCCTCTGCGCCCCCCAGGGGGGGCGCGCCCCACACTTTGAGAACCGCTGAGTTAGACCAAAAAGCTCATCAAAGCACAAAAAGCTTCTCATGTGAATGCGCCGGTAACAGCGTAACACTCACCACTGTGTTTACATGGTTTAGAATGTGCAGTAAGTGTTGAGTGAATGTGGAGGTTAGAATCTGGGATCGTTCTGTCGTTACCGTACGCCGGACTTAATGAGACGCGGCTACATCTAACTATTTGATCTCTGCTATAAGTTGAAGCACTTTGCTGTGTGTACAGAACAGCATGAACACGAGCTGCACTCTGTTTAATATGGACATAAACCCTGTTTACATTTAGTTCTGTGTTAGATTATTATCACCTACAGTTTAGAATAAAAGAAGATGAAATCAGTAAAACAGTCTATAGATTAATCAATAGAAAATAGTCGTTAGTGGCAGCTCTACAGTAATCAGTGGGATGTGGATAGTGGGATTAGAACCTGTACTGTACCGTACTGTCCTGTGCTGATCCACTCCAGTCTGGATTTAAGTTTTAATCTAACTAGGATTTATTTGTGATCAGAAAATCAAACCCACAACCTTCAGTTTCCTCCAGTTGTTGAGTTTCTTCTTCTCATGTTGAATTTCAGATGAAGGATCCATAATCCCGGTGGAACTCGTCACCTCTGATGAAGATCTCCCCCTAGTGGACCAACAGCCTGTGAAGAATGAGGAACTCAGTAAGACAGTTCTTTATCTCACCACTACTAGACAGACAGATACTTTATTGTTCCCTCGGGGGTCTGTGTACCTGTGGTCATTCGTTTTTCGTTTCAAGATCAAAAATCAAATAAACAAACAAACAAACAAATAAAAAATGGCTCGTATTTTTCTCCCCCTTTAGCGCATCCAATTGTTCAGTTTGCATCGTGCTTCCTCTCTGTCTATGCCGAACCCCGCCCTGACCGAGGAGATCGAAGCTAACACGTATCCCCTCCGAAACATGAGCAGCAGCCGGATGCATCTTTGCCACCCACACATTGATGAGTTTGGCGCCACCTAGCGTTGCATGCGGAGAGACACACCCTAAGGGCGCTCTTCCTCATCTCTGTGCAGGCGCCTGTAATCAGCCGGCAGAGGTCGTAATCGCATTCTGACAGAGAGAGACCCACATCCGGGTCTTTGTCCCCGCCCCCCAACTGAGAAACCGGCCAATCGTTGCTCATACAGCCACTCGGTTAGTGGAAAACAACATTCTTTTTTCTTAGAATAGTTTTTTAGGAAAAATAGTTCCTGTGTGAATTACAGGGCAGGAAAAAACTACAACAGACACAAAAGTCAGAACAAGGGACGCGGCGTAACGTTATTATTACCGTTTACTCCATCTTCTCAACACTTGTGCTTGGGATTTAAAGTGAAAAACGAATGACCACAGGTACACGGACCTCGAGGGAATCAGTGGTCACTTTTGATCTAGTTGCAAGTGGCAGCCAACTCCGTATCTGTGTACTGCACTTTGTGTTTGTGTATCCTGTAAATATGAAGCTTTGTTATGCACGCTAGTGAGAGATGAGCTAATAGCACTTCATACTGTGGGTTTTACCAACATAACACACCCTATCCCAGAGGAGCTGGAATAGAAATACAGGGGGTGCAGAGCCGGTGCTAAGCTAAAAGCTAAGATTGAATAATTGAGGAGATGTAAACCATCTGTTCCCCCTGTGGTGATGGGAACGTGAACTGGGATGGACACGACTGGATTCACCACTGTGAGAGAGAACAGGGTTACTAAGCTCAGCGTCAAAGGCAAAGGTCCCATAACACCAACAATCTTTATTATTTATAATGTTATAAATGTATTTTATTATTTATAATGTTATAAATGTAGTTTATTATTTATAATGATATAAATGTATTTATTATTTATAATGTTATAAATGTGTTTTATTATTTATAATGTTATAAATGTATTTATTATTTATAATGATATAAATGTATTTTATTATTTATAATGTTATAAATGTATTTTATTATTTATAATGATATAAATGTGTTTTATTATTTATAATGTTATAAATGTATTTTATTATTTATAATGTTATAAATGTATTTTATTATTTATAATGTTATAAATGTATTTATTATTTATAATGATATAAATGTATTTTATTATTTATAATGATATAAATGTATTTATTATTTATAATGATATAAATGTGTTTTATTATTTATAATGTTATAAATGTATTTTATTATTTATAATGTTATAAATGTATTTTATTATTTATAATGTTATAAATGTATTTATTATTTATAATGATATAAATGTATTTTATTATTTATAATGTTATAAATGTATTTTATTATTTATAATGTTATAAATGTATTTATTATTTATAATGTTATAAATGTATTTTATTATTTATAATGTTATAAATGTATTTATTATTTATAATGATATAAATGTATTTTATTATTTATAATGTTATAAATGTATTTTATTATTTATAATGATATAAATGTGTTTTATTATTTATAATGTTATAAATGTATTTTATTATTTATAATGTTATAAATGTAGTTTATTATTTATAATGATATAAATGTATTTATTATTTATAATGATATAAATGTGTTTTATTATTTATAATGTTATAAATGTATTTTATTATTTATAATGTTATAAATGTAGTTTATTATTTATAATGTTATAAATGTAGTTTATTATTTATAATGATATAAATGTATTTATTATTTATAATGATATAAATGTGTTTTATTATTTATAATGTTATAAATGTATTTTATTATTTATAATGTTATAAATGTGGTTTATTATTTATAATGATATAAATGTATTTATTATTTATAATGATATAAATGTGTTTTATTATTTATAATGTTATAAATGTATTTTATTATTTATAATGTTATAAATGTATTTTATTATTTATAACGTTATAAATGTATTTTATTATTTATAATGTTATAAATGTATTTTATTATTTATAATGTTATAAATGTAGTTTATTATTTATAATGATATAAATGTATTTATTATTTATAATGATATAAATGTGTTTTATTATTTATAACGTTATAAATGTATTTTATTATTTATAATGTTATAAATGTATTTTATTATTTATAATGTTATAAATGTAGTTTATTATTTATAATGATATAAATGTGTTTTATTATTTATAATGTTATAAATGTATTTTATTATTTATAATGTTATAAATGTAGTTTATTATTTATAATGTTATAAATGTATTTATTATTTATAATGATATAAATGTGTTTTATTATTTATAACGTTATAAATGTATTTTATTATTTATAATGTTATAAATGTATTTTATTATTTATAATGTTATAAATGTAGTTTATTATTTATAATGATATAAATGTATTTATTATTTATAATGATATAAATGTGTTTTATTATTTATAACGTTATAAATGTATTTTATTATTTATAATGTTATAAATGTATTTTATTATTTATAATGTTATAAATGTATTTTATTATTTATAATGTTATAAATGTAGTTTATTATTTATAATGATATAAATGTATTTATTATTTATAATGATATAAATGTGTTTTATTATTTATAATGTTATAAATGTATTTTATTATTTATAATGTTATAAATGTATTTTATTATTTATAACGTTATAAATGTGTTTTATTATTTATAATGTTATAAATGTATTTTATTATTTATAATGTTATAAATGTAGTTTATTATTTATAATGTTATAAATGTAGTTTATTATTTATAATGATATAAATGTATTTATTATTTATAATGTTATAAATGTGTGTTATTATTTATAATGTTATAAATGTAGTTTATTATTTATAATGTTATAAATATATTTTATTATTTATAATGTTATAAATGTATTTTATTATTTATAACGTTATAAATGTATTTGATTATTTATAACGTTATAAATGTATTTTATTATTTATAATGTTATAAATGTATTTTATTATTTATAATGTTATAAATGTATTTTATTATTTATAATGTTATAAATGTATTTTATTATTTATAATGTTATAAATGTATTTTATTATTTATAATGTTATAAATGTATTTTATTATTTATAATGTTATAAATGTATTTTATTATTTATAATGTTATAAATGTATTTGATTATTTATAATGTTATAAATGTATTTGATTATTTATAATGTTATAAATGTATTTGATTATTTATAATGTTATAAATGTATTTTATTATTTATAATGTTATAAATGTATTTTATTATTTATAAGGTTATAAATGTATTTTATTATTTATAATGTTATAAATGTAGTTTATTATTTATAATGTTATAAATGTAGTTTATTATTTATAATGTTATAAATGTATTTTATTATTTATAATGTTATAAATGTATTTGATTATTTATATTGTTATAAATGTATTTGATTATTTATAATGTTATAAATGTATTTATTATTTATAATGATATAAATGTATTTTATTATTTATAATGTTATAAATGCATTTTATTATTTATAATGTTATAAATGTATTTTATTATTTATAATGTTATAAATGTATTTTATTATTTATAATGTTATAAATGTATTTGATTATTTATAATGTTATAAATGTATTTATTATTTATAATGATATAAATGTATTTTATTATTTATAATGTTATAAATGTATTTTATTATTTATAATGATATAAATGTGTTTTATTATTTATAATGTTATAAATGTATTTTATTATTTATAATGTTATAAATGTAGTTTATTATTTATAATGATATAAATGTATTTATTATTTATAATGATATAAATGTGTTTTATTATTTATAATGTTATAAATGTATTTTATTATTTATAATGTTATAAATGTAGTTTATTATTTATAATGATATAAATGTATTTATTATTTATAATGATATAAATGTGTTTTATTATTTATAATGTTATAAATGTATTTTATTATTTATAATGTTATAAATGTAGTTTATTATTTATAATGTTATAAATGTAGTTTATTATTTATAATGATATAAATGTATTTATTATTTATGATGATATAAATGTGTTTTATTATTTATAATGTTATAAATGTATTTTATTATTCATAACGTTATAAATGTATTTTATTATTCATAATGTTATAAATGTATTTTATTATTTATAATGTTATAAATGTGTTTTATTATTTATAATGTTATAAATGTATTTTATTATTCATAACGTTATAAATGTATTTTATTATTCATAATGTTATAAATGTATTTTATTATTTATAATGTTATAAATGTATTTTATTATTCATAACGTTATAAATGTATTTTATTATTTATAATGTTATAAATGTATTTTATTATTTATAATGTTATAAATGTAGTTTATTATTTATAATGTTATAAATGTAGTTTATTATTTATAATGATATAAATGTATTTATTATTTATAATGATATAAATGTGTTTTATTATTTATAATGTTATAAATGTATTTTATTATTTATAATGTTATAAATGTATTTTATTATTTATAACGTTATAAATGTATTTTATTATTTATAACGTTATAAATGTATTTGATTATTTATAACGTTATAAATGTATTTGATTATTTATAATGTTATAAATGTATTTTATTATTTATAATGTTATAAATGTATTTTATTATTTATAATGTTATAAATGTATTTTATTATTTATAATGTTATAAATGTATTTTATTATTTATAATGTTATAAATGTATTTTATTATTTATAATGTTATAAATGTATTTTATTATTTATAATGTTATAAATGTATTTTATTATTTATAATGTTATAAATGTATTTTATTATTTATAATGTTATAAATGTATTTTATTATTTATAATGTTATAAATGTATTTATTATTTATAATGATATAAATGTATTTTATTATTTATAATGTTATAAATGTATTTTATTATTTATAATGTTATAAATGTATTTTATTATTTATAATGTTATAAATGTATTTGATTATTTATAATGTTATAAATGTATTTGATTATTTATAATGATATAAATGTATTTTATTATTTATAATGTTATAAATGTAGTTTATTATTTATAATGTTATAAATGTAGTTTATTATTTATAATGTTATAAATGTAGTTTATTATTTATAATGTTATAAATGTATTTTATTATTTATAATGTTATAAATGTATTTTATTATTTATAATGTTATAAATGTATTTATTATTTATAATGATATAAATGTATTTTATTATTTATAATGTTATAAATGTATTTTATTATTTATAATGTTATAAATGTATTTTATTATTTATAATGTTATAAATGTATTTTATTATTTATAATGTTATAAATGTATTTTATTATTTATAATGTTATAAATGTATTTTATTATTTATAATGTTATAAATGTAGTTTATTATTTATAATGTTATAAATGTATTTGATTATTTATAATGTTATAAATGTATTTATTATTTATAATGATATAAATGTATTTTATTATTTATAATGTTATAAATGTATTTTATTATTTATAATGTTATAAATGTATTTGATTATTTATAATGTTATAAATGTATTTATTATTTATAATGATATAAATGTATTTTATTATTTATAATGTTATAAATGTATTTTATTATTTATAATGTTATAAATGTAGTTTATTATTTATAATGTTATAAATGTAGTTTATTATTTATAATGTTATAAATGTAGTTTATTATTTATAATGTTATAAATGTATTTTATTATTTATAATGTTATAAATGTAGTTTATTATTTATAATGTTATAAATGTAGTTTATTATTTATAACGTTATAAATGTAGTTTATTATTTATAACGTTATAAATGTAGTTTATTATTTATAATGTTATAAATGTAGTTTATTATTTATAATGTTATAAATGTAGTTTATTATTTATAATGTTATAAATGTATTTTATTATTTATAATGTTATAAATGTAGTTTATTGTTTATAATGTTATAAATGTATTTTATTATTTATAATGTTATAAATGTAGTTTATTGTTTATAATGTTATAAATGTAGTTTATTGTTTATAATGTTATAAATGTATTTTATTATTTATAATGTTATAAATGTAGTTTATTATTTATAATGTTATAAATGTAGTTTATTATTTATAATGTTATAAATGTAGTTTATTATTTATAATGTTATAAATGTAGTTTATTATTTATAATGTTATAAATGTATTTGATTATTTATAATGTTATAAATGTTTTTTATTATTTATAATGTTATAAATGTATTTTATTATTTATAATGTTATAAATGTATTTTATTATTTATAATGTTTATTTATAATGTTATAAATGTATTTTATTATTTATAATGTTATAAATGTAGTTTATTATTTATAATGTTATAAATGTATTTTATTATTTATAATGTTATAAATGTAGTTTATTGTTTATAATGTTATAAATGTATTTTATTATTTATAATGTTATAAATTTAGTTTATTATTTATAATGTTATAAATGTAGTTTATTATTTATAATGTTATAAATGTATTTTATTATTTATAATGTTATAAATTTAGTTTATTATTTATAATGTTATAAATGTAGTTTATTATTTATAATGTTATAAATGTAGTTTATTATTTATAATGTTATAAATGTAGTTTATTATTTATAATGTTATAAATGTATTTTATTATTTATAATGTTATAAATGTAGTTTATTGTTTATAATGTTATAAATGTATTTTATTATTTATAATGTTATAAATGTATTTGATTATTTATAATGTTATAAATGTAGTTTATTGTTTATAATGTTATAAATGTATTTTATTATTTATAATGTTATAAATGTATTTTATTATTTATAATGTTATAAATGTAGTTTATTATTTATAATGTTATAAATGTAGTTTATTATTTATAATGTTATAAATGTAGTTTATTATTTATAATGTTATAAATGTATTTGATTATTTATAATGTTATAAATGTTTTTTATTATTTATAATGTTATAAATGTATTTTATTATTTATAATGTTATAAATGTATTTTATTATTTATAATGTTATAAATGTATTTTATTATTTATAATGTTATAAATGTATTTTATTATTTATAATGTTATAAATGTAGTTTATTATTTATGTTATAAATGTATTTTATTATTTATAATGTTATAAATGTAGTTTATTATTTATAATGTTATAAATGTAGTTTATTATTTATAATGTTATAAATGTATTTTATTATTTTCTGCTTCAGAACTGAACAAGGATTTCTCCTGCTCCTCGTGTCCACGTTCCTCTACAACCCAAAATCACCTCCACAATCACATCAAGAGCTGCAACCATGATAAATATGATGATGCGCTGGTGAAGATTAAGACTGAACATGAGGATCTGACACCCACCAGAAGCTCCAGTAATCAGCAAACGTCCTCTGGTACTGTCAGCATTAACACCTCTCTCGGAAACGTCTGCTCAGACTGTGGGAAGAGCTTCAGTTCCCGGAGGACTCTTAAAATACACCGGCGCATTCATACAGGAGAGAAACCGTATCAGTGCTCTCAGTGTGGGAAGAGATTTACTCGGCAGAGTGTTCTTAAAGAACATGAGCGCATTCACACTGGCGAGAAACCCTATCAGTGCTTAGAGTGCGGGAAGAGCTTTAATCAACAGAGTAAACTTAAAACACACCAGCGCATTCACACTGGAGAGCGACCGTATCAGTGCTCAGAGTGTGGGAAGAGTTTTAATAGACACAGCGACCTCAAAAGACACCAGCACATTCACACTGGAGAGAAACCGTACCAGTGCTTACGGTGCGGGAAGAGCTTTAAAGAACAGTGTAAACTCAAAATCCACCAGCGCATTCACACCGGAGAGAAACCCTATTACTGCTCTCAGTGTGGGAAGAGTTTTAACGGACAGAGCGACCTTAAAAACCACCAGCGCATTCACACAGGAGAGAAACCGTACGAGTGCTTGCAGTGTGGAAAGTGTTTTAATTTACACAGTAGTCTTAAAACACACCAGCGCACTCACACTGGAGAGAAACCGTATCAGTGCTCGGAGTGCGGGAAGAGTTTTAATCAACAGAGTAATCTGAAAAAACACCAGCGCATTCACACTGGGGAGAAACCCTATCAGTGCACGTGGTGTGGGAGGAGTTTTACTGGGCAAAGTCATCTCAAGGGCCACCAGCGCATTCACACCGGAGAGAAACCGTATCAGTGCTTACAGTGTAACAACCACTTCACACGTTTATCTTCCCTTAAGAAACACAAGTGTAACAGATCAGATTCTACTAAATAAACTGACGTGTGTTTGGAATCGTTGTCCTGTTGCATGTCACGATTAATAAAGTTGGGACGTTTTGTAAAAGTTGGTAAGAAGAAGAATCTGTGATGTTAATTCTCTTCAATCTTTATTTAATTGATATAAATACATTAAAAAAGATTTCCAGTGTTTTACTGATCAACTTCGATGCATTTTGTACATATAAGCATATAGAATTTAATGCCTGGAGGAGTGTGTTCCCCTGTGTAGGAGACAGATCTGGACTTAGGGTGGCCAGCCGTCCGGCTTTAGGGCGGACAGTCCGGTTTTTCAGCTGCCAGTCTTCCGCCCATGTAACGCTAAAAAAATCCTCCTTTTGGAGTGAACTGGTGACATTTTTGATCAATATTATCTGTCACTGGCTCAGGTACATGTCGAAACAAATGCTTTGTATTTCATTGGTTTAACAGCCTCATTTGACTGCGTATAGTGCTACCTATCGTGGGGGGACCTTCTAAATGCTAGTCTGTGATTGGAAGCAAGAATTCTGGTTTCATTCTGTGTGTTGCAGTATCATGTCCCCCTGTTCCTCCTATGACGTCCTCCTTTTGGGGTGTAATGTCACCCCTCACAATGTTTTTGTGACTATGAATGTGGCCACCCTAGCTGGACTGCAGGCAGGCCGGTCCAGTACATACACTCTGTGTCTACGCTGATGTAGTGCGTGCAGGACGAGGCCTGGCATCGTCTTGCTGAAATAATCGAGGAGTTTTTGGGAAGATACGACACCTTGATGGAAGCATGCGTCTCTCTAAAATCCCAATGTACGTGTTGGGGAAAAAGATGTTAGCTATTAATTATATAATGAATTACGGGGAACCACTGGCATTTTTAAGGAGAAATTACCAGAAGAATCGAATTCATAATGGATTCATTGGTTAAACTATTACTGGGAAATAATATGTGATGATCTATAGTGGATTGAATGCTGGGTAGAACCAGGAGGTTTAGAGTCTGATTTAAATGTATGCTATTGATTAATAGTGGAAGCGAATTAAAAAAGTATCGAGACCAAGTGTGGAGTGTTTCTGTCGGCTGATGGAGAAAGACTTTGCAGGAAGGTTGGTCCGTTGGTTCTTTGTTCTGGCCCTGTTCAGCAGAGAAGTGGCTTTCTGTGCTGCAACACTTCACTCAGGTGCCTCGATCCAACGACTGCTGCTTCTGTGGTGTTTAATCCTCCTGTTATGTTTACAGGTCAAATTGACCCGTCTTAATGTTTCAAAATATAAAAAGATATAGTTAGAAGTATTTTTTGATATGAAACATCATTGATTATACTTACTAAGCTAAGCGAAAGGCATTAAAAATGAGATATAAACAATGATTATTGGGATTTTTTGGATGATTAAACATCCCCCGGGTCAAATTGACGAAAAAACGAACATAACAGGAGAGTTAAATCGGACTTCTTTTCTTCATCTCTGAAGATGAACAGATGTGGAGCACAGAGGTCAGCACACGTTGTGCAATTCGGTGAAGAGGTTGAATTCTCCACATGCAGCCGAATAGGAACTTTACCTCGACCGGTAAAGTTAAAGTTTTATCCCCCAGTCTAGTCGTGTCCAGTTCCCCTGATTGCTCCTCTATACTGCTTCGACCCTTCACCTCTCAACTGACACACGCCCCCTCCGGCACGTATAGTCAGTACAGACTGCATTTTTCACCTGTCGAGTCGAGTTCATACACTTGACGGGCGCCGTGTACGGAGGGCCACACCCCCATCAGCATTAATCCTCAGCCCTGTGCAGGCGCCATCAGTCAGCCAGCAGGGGCCACAGTCGCACCAGTTATGAGGACCCATAATCTGACTTCCTTACCCCCTAACCCTGAACAACAGCTAATCGTTGTTCATGCCGCCGCCCCACCCAGTCGGAAAGGCAGAGCTGAGATTCGATACGATGTATTCAAACCCCAACTCTGGTGCGCTAGCGTACTGAGCGGCACAAAATCGAGTCCAAATTTGCATTAACACGAATGATGAACTGAATCAACCGAGCCGATTCATGTGCTGGCTGCTGCATCACCTGTGGATGATGTGAAGTTTGGAAAAGCTCTCACACTCTTCCAAAAGATCTTTTTCTATTTTTGAAACTCTCTTTGAATGATCGAGTCGCTTCTTTTCAGTTCACTAATACCCCTTTTCCACCGAAGCGGATCTGATGTAGTTCACCTTACAACACCACAGACACAGGTCGGTTCTTTGAAACGGGCGTTTATTGCTCGAAACTTATTGCTTTGAAGTGTCAATGCCTCCGTCACGCCGTGAGAACTATTGGTAAATGAAAATACATAAATACGTCAATAAAATATGTAGTACATAGCCGTAATGGAAAGAAAACACAAATCACAAACGAGTTACCTCGTTGGCCGCTTGTTACAAAGAGAGGTTTCTTGAGTCTTTAAAGGTTCCTTTTGTCCCTTCGTCACCACCGACAACAATGACAATAAGAACTTTACAGTATAATAACTTTTAAGAACATCCGACAGCATTCAGCTTATGTTCTGCCCCCATTTTTTCCAAAAACAACAGTTCACGTGAGATTTTGTCTTGTGACTCTAATGCATGAACGTTACATATAGGAACATACTGTATGTATTTGCACTTAACAAATTATATTTACTTATTACATGAGATAATCAATAAAGAAACATTTATCAATTAATAAATCACTTACATCTGACTTCGTTGGTATTGTTGCCAGTTATGTTGATTGGCTGCTCTGGAGCACTGATTGGATTAAGTAAGTGAACTTGTGGCCTGCATGTAATGGATTGGCTTCATATCCAGGGTTTGTATCTGCTTTGTGCTTTTGGGTGCTGAACCCATTGCAACCCTGACCAGGACGATTGGTTGTTTTACTATTAATCCATTCATGTTATGGTGTTAAACCAGCATGAATCCACCCAGTTAGCATCATGATCTTCTCTAGGCTGGATTATTCATCAGGGTTTCATCTACAGAGTTTGTTACAGGATGAACCACAACATCAACACAGCAACAATATTTCATTGTTTAATAAATACAGGGTTGGTGATTATGATTCAGTGTGATTAAATACAGTACATTATAATGAAGAGCACCGCGACCTTGATCAGGAGTCCAGTTGGGGCGCTAATGAACCTGAACATTGTGGATCAACCAGCTCAGTTTAAACAAGAAGAAGCTGCAGCTGCTGGTGTGTTTGTATTGAAGTGAATCATCTGTAAGTAAAACATTTATTTATTTTTACACTTTAATTATTAACTACATTCTAGTTGATAATGAAACTAGAATTCAAAATAAAACACTGTGAGGATTTGAGGAGCTTCTCATGTAAACACACAGACTGCTAGCTGCTTCGCTAACTGTTAGCATCACATATGATTCATTACTGATGAATCGATTCATAGGATCCGAACAGCAAAATAAAAATTTTCATAGTTTCATAGTAAAACATCGAGTTATTTTAGCTTTGTTTTAGGTTTTAGGTTATTATAACATTTATGGAAGCACAGTGAGGGGTATAAACCTTTATGAGGCTCTATTTCAGCTCTCACTTTTAATCAGAACATTAAGTGCAGATAACACAAGACTGCAGGGCTGATCAGTAATAATACAATCACTGCCTGAACAAATAAAAAGGTCCCACACAGTAATATTTGGTTGTAGCGCCTTTAGCTTTGATTACGACACACATTCGCTGTGGCATCGATTCCACTTGCTTCTGCAACATCACAACATTTATTTCTGTCCAGAGTTGCATGAATTTCTCCCCAAGATCTTGTACTGATGATGGGAGATTTGGACCACTGTGCAAAGTCTTCTCCAGCACATCCCAAAGATTCTCAATGGGTTTGATGGAATAACCTGGTGGTTCAGTATATTGAGGTGGTCAGCTGACCTCATTCTTTGGGAACATACCGTTGCTGAACCTAGACCCTGACCGACTGCAGCGACCCCAGATCATAGCACTGCCCCCACAGGCTTGTACGGTAGGCACTAGGCATGATGGGTTCATCACTTCAGCCGCCTCTCTTCTTACCCTGATGTACCCATCACTCTGGAACAGGGTAAATCTGGACTCATCAGACCACATGACCTTCTTCCATCGCTCCAGAGTCCAACCTTTATGCTCCCTAGCAGATTGAAGCCGTTTTTGCCGGTTAGCCTCACTGACGAGTGGTTTTCTTAAGGCTACACAGCTGTTTAGTCCTAATCCCTTGAGTTACCTTCACATTGTGCGTGTGGAAATGCTCTTACTGTCACTATTAAACATCCCTGAGTTCTACTGGAGTTCTTCTACCATCTGATTTCACCAAACGTTTAAGTGATCGCCGATCACCATCATTCAAGATTAAACAAGATGACCCCCCCCCCCACTGTCCTTCCACTTTTTAATAATGTGTTGGACAGTTCTTTACCCGATTTCAGTAGTTTCAGCTTCTCCTTAGATGTTTTCTCTGCTTGATGCCAATAATCTGACCCTTCTGGAACAGATGAACATCTTTTCCACGACCACAGGACGTGTCTTATCACATAGTTGTTCAACAAATGAGAAGCTACTGGCATTTAAAATCATTTAAGGAGAAATAAAGTACATCTAACTGTCTCTCTATCAGATATTTAATAATGCAGTCAGCAGAAGAGGGACAGGTCACCCCTGTGGATCTACAACATGAAGGATTCCAGAAGAAACGAATAAAAAAGGAGGAGGATGAGGATGAAGATGATGATGATGATGATGATGATTTCTTCTGTAAGTAAATGTGGAGCATGATGCCACTTTTCCACCAGACAGTGTGGTACAGTACAGTACAGTGTGGGTTGGGGTTAGTTAGTATTGGAGTCACTAATCAGTGGGTTGTGGATTATAAATTAGAACCAGTTTCCTCCAGTTGTTGAGTTTCTTCTTCTCATGTTGATGGAATTTCAGATGAAGGATCCATAATCCCTGTGGAACACGTCACCTCTGAGGAACATCTCACCCTATTGCACCAACAGTGTGGAAGTTTCCAGATGAAGCCTGTGAAGAATGAGGAATTCAGTAAGACAGTTCTTTATCTTGAGTAAAATATATATTTTATTTAATTAGGAATCATTTGAGTCTCTTTTTTGTAGCATTTTTGTGACCCTAGTTTTTGCTCCAGGAATATAAAATCACTACAAAATCACTACCACCACAACTACTAGATATATCAATAGATACCTTATTGTTAATGAAGGAATCAGTCGTCAATTCCAGTGGTAAATACCTCATTTACTTGAGTGATGAGCTACTAGCACTTCATACTGTGGGTTGTGCTACCATAACACACCCCATCCCAGAGGAGCTGGAATAGAAATACAGGGGGTGCAGAGCCGGTGCTAAGCTAATAGATGTAAGCCATCTATTCCTCCCTGCGGTGATGGGGCACGTGACCAGGTCAGCAGCACCCCAGCAGTTCTACCATACATCTCTCCGGATCAGGCAGCTTTATACCAGGACATCAGCAGGGCGAGATAGAGAGTTCAAGATTACTGCTGAGGAACCCTTACAGTACATCTTCAATCTTAACCAACCACCTAGCAACAGCTTAGCAACCTCTGTACACCCTAGCAAACACAAAGCAACACTAGCTTGTTAGCAATTAGCCCGCTAACATAGCAGCCGGCTAGAAACACCTTAGCCACCATTTGGCAACATCTCAGTAACTGTCTAGTAACTCTTAATCAACAACCTGTTATCATAGCAAATATACATTGGAAACCCTCACCAAATACATGATTGCACACACACAATCACTTATCAGAGCAAAAAGTATTTACATCCCTGTCAAGTGTGTTAATATGTATATGTATTCTGCTTCAGAACTGAACAAGGTTTTCTCCTGCTCCTCGTGTCCACGTTCCTCTACAACCCAAAATCACCTCCACAATCACATCAAGAGCTGCAACCATGATAAATATGATGATGCGCTGGTGAAGATTAAGACTGAACATGAGGATCTGACGCCCACCAGAAGCTCCAGTAATCAGCAAACGTCCTCTGGTACTGTCAGCATTAACACCTCTCTCAGTCCCACACAGGAAGAAGGAAACGTCTGCTCACAGTGTGGGAAGAGCTTCAGGTTCCTGAGTGGTCTCAAGATACACCAGCGCATTCACACCGGAGAGAAACCGTATCAGTGCTCACAGTGTGGGAGGAGTTTTAATACACAAAGTAATTTTAAAGAACACCAGCGCATTCACACTGGAGAGAAACCGTATCAGTGCTCACAGTGTGCAAAAAGTTTTAGTCAACAGTGTCATCTCAAGATTCACCAGCGCATTCACACTGGGGAGAAACCGTATCAGTGCTCACAGTGTAGAAAGAGTTTTATTACACACAGCGACCTCAAAAGACACCAGCACATTCACACTGGAGAGAAACCGTATCAGTGTGCGCGGTGTGGGAAGAGTTTTAACGAACGGAACAAACTTAAAATCCACCAGCGCATTCACACTGGAGAAAAACCGTATTACTGCTCGCAGTGTGGGAAGAGTTTTAACGGACAAAGCGACCTCAAAACCCACCAGCGCATTCACACCGGAGAGAGACCGTATCAGTGCTCTCAGTGTGGGAAGCGTTTTAATGTGCACAGTAGCCTTAAAACCCACCAGCGCACTCACACTGGAGAGAAACCCTTTTACTGCTCGCAGTGTGGGAAGAGTTTTAATCAACAGAGCAATCTTAAAAAACACCAGCGCATTCACACTGGAGAGAAGCCCTTCGAGTGCTCACAGTGTGGAAAGAGTTTTAATAAACAGAGTCATCTCACAACCCACCAGCGCATTCACGCCGGAGAGAAACCGTATCAGTGCTCACAGTGCGGGAAGAGTTTTAATACACAGAGTAACCTCACAATACACCAGCGCGTTCACACTGGAGAGAAACCGTTTTACTGCACGCGCTGTGGGAACCGCTTTGCTCATTCATCAACGTTTAAGAGACACAAGTGTGACACATCAGATCGTACCGAATAAACTCAGGGTGACTTCTGTGTACAAGCAGGTCAGCCGGGGTTCTTATTAGCATAGCAGACGTTATAATGATTAGCATGTTCTCCAATCAGGTTCAACTGACCACTATAAATCCTCTCATATTGTTATTGTGTTTTTTGTTTATACTGAATTAATGTGACTGTAATGGTAATAAATCAGTGATATTTATTATTTATAAGTATTATTTGATGTCTTTGTAATGTATAAATATTCATGATTTGATGTTAGCATCATCTCTCTGTAGTTGTGGCTGAAATAAATAAAATGCTTTCTGTGCTGTTTCACTACAAGCTGATGTAAGTGATTGTGGGACCATTACTGATTGTAAAAGGTGCTGATTTAATATTAAACTACTGATCTGATTCAATTAAATACAGAGTTCAAACTCAATCACTAAATTATGTTTCTGCTTCTACTGCTGCTAACGACCAGGAGGGGTTGGTACATGGTACTACATTGGAGCACCACTGGGAACTGTGCAGTACAGGTCAGACCTCTGCCACCTCCAGACCTTTTCTGATGACTGTGCAGTGGTCGGGTGTATCAGGGATGGACAGCAGGATGAGTCCAGAGACCTTGTGAGCGGCTTCGTTGACGTCATCCAAAACTAAGGAGATGTTAGTGAACGTCAGGAGGAATAGGACCACAAGTGGACCTGTTACCATCATGGATCAGAATGTAGAACTAGTGGACACTTATAAATACTTGGGTGTCTGGATTAGTAACAGACTGGAGGGCTAACACGGAGGCTGTGTACAGGAAGGAGATGAGCAGACTTTACTTTCTGAGGAAGCTCAGGTCCTTTAATGTGTGCAACAAAATGTTGGCTATGTTTTACCAGTCAGTCTTCTTTGCAGCAGTAGGATGCATCAACCCCTGTCTAAGATACTAAACAGTACTGAGTAAAACCAGTGGTAGCTCAGTGGTTAAGGTACTGGTCTAGTAAACAGAAGGTTGCCGGTTCAAGCCCTGCCACCACAAAGTTGCCACTGTTGGGTCCCCTGAGCAAGGCCCTTAACCCTCAATTGCTCATCATGTTCAGCTCATTGTGTAAGTCATTTTGGAAAAAAGCATCTGCTAAATGCTGAAAATGTAAATTAGATGAGCAGTCTCCTCTTTATTGTAAAGAACCTACAATGTCTTTTAGAAATGAATTCTTACACCATCCCCATAATTCTGCACTGGTTCTTCTGACTGGATAGAACACCTGGAAAGGGTGGAAGGAGTATTTTGCTGTTAAATTAAGAAATTAAGATCAGGAGTGCCTCGGATTAGCAGCGAGCAAGTGAGGGCAGTGGACTTTTGAATGGGTTTGTTTAACACAGTGATAAACCTTTGGAATGTAAGGAGAGTTCATGAGGAGTGGAGAAGATAGCTGCAGCAACTGCAGAGGCATTACGGTCGATCCAGCACTGCATGAAGATCTGGAGAAGAGTAGTTAAAGCTAGAGTTAGAGAAGAGCTGAGGATTTACGAGCAGCAATATGGTTTCATACCAGCAGAGAGCACCACAGATTCAATATCTACCTTGGTAATGATGATGGAGAAGAATGTAAAAGGCCAGAACGAGTTGCAGTGTGTGTTTGTACAGTAGATCTAGAGAAAGCTTATGATGGGGTGTATGAGGAATTCTCTACATGCTTTGTTACCCCCTTTCACCCTGTTCTTCAATGGTCAGGACCCCCACAGGACCCCCACAGAGCAGGTATTATTTAGGTGGTGGATCATTCTCAGCACTGCAGTGACACTGACATGGTGGTGGTGTGTTAGTGTGTGTTGTGCTGGTATGAGTGGATCAGACACAGCAGCGCTGCTGGAGTTTTTAAACACCGTGTCCACTCACTGTCCACTCTATTAGACACTCCTACCTAGTCGGTCCACCTTGTAGATGTAAAGTCAGAGACGATCGCTCATCTATTAATGCTGTTTGAGTCGCTCATCTTCTAGACGTTCATCAGTGGTCACAGGACGCTGCCCACTGGGTGCTGTCGGCTGGATGTTTTTGGTTGGTGGACTATTCTCAGTCCAGCAGTGACACTGATGTGTTTAAAACCTCCAGCAGCGCTGCTGTGTCTGATCCACTCATACCAGCACAACACACACTAACACACCACCACCATGTCAGTGTCACTGCAGTGCTGAGAATGATCCACCACCTAAATAATACCTGCTCTGTGGGGGTCCTGACCATTGAAGAACAGCATGAAAGGGGGCTAACAACGCATGTAGAGAAACAGATGGACTACAGTCAGTAATTGTAGAACTACAAAGTGCTTCTATATGGTAAGTGGAGCTGATAACATGGACAGTGAGGTGGTTTTAATGTTACAGCTGATCAGTGTATGTATGAGGATAGCGGTGAGATGTGCAGTATGAATGACGGGGTAGTTTATAGAGGTATTGGGACTATTTAGGAAATACAACATTGGTTAATTTGATTCAGTGTAATTAATTAAATAAAATAAATTATAAATAATGAATAAATGAGGTGTTTAAATCAGGACTCACACTGCAGTCCAGTAGAGGCGCTAATGAACCTGAACATTGTAGATCAGCCACCTCAATCCAAACAACAACAAGAAGAAGAAGCTGCAGCGGTGGGTGTGTTTGTACTGAAGTGAATCATCTGTAAGTAAAATATAGATTTATTCATTTGTTACACACTAATTATTATTTACATTTTAATTAATAATAAAACTAGAGCTCATAATAAAACATCACTGTGAGGATTTGAGGAGCTTGAAGTCTTTTCTTATTTAAACAAACAAACTCCGCTGTTAGCATCTGACATGATTCAGTACTGATGAACCGATTCATTTGAACTGACTTAACAAAGTGAATCAATTGATCGGAACCGATTCAGAGTTTCTTCATTATTAAATCTAACAGTTTAATAGAAACAAAATCTTTAAGCTTTGTTTACAGGTTGTTTTTACAGTTTTATAGAAACACTTATTTATTAACAGTTATTTATGTTTACATTTATGAAATTTACTGGATGCTTTTGTTCAAAAGCAACTTACAACCATGACTGAATACTCAACTTAAACTCAAAAGAAGCTTTTTTGGCATGTCAATATATGGACATTCGTATTGCCAAAGCTTGGTTACATATTTAGGAAATATTATATAAAAATAAAGTGCAAATAAAATGTGTGTGTGTGTGTGTGTGTGTGTGTGTGTGTGTGTGTGTGTGTGTGTGTGTGTGTGTGTGTATGAGACATGGTCACCCACTGTCCCTCACCTGGTGGCAGGTGTGAGTATAGAGTGCTGCTAGTGTGCAGCTCTCTCTGTGCTCCCCCAGTAGGTGGGGCAGTTTGTCGGGGTCTGGGAGGGAGGTGAAGTTGGGGATGATGTTATTAAATTTAGGGAAGAATTGGGAGCGGACGTGGTGGTACTTGGTACACCGGGTGAGGAAGTGCAGCTCCGTCTCTACTGTACTGAGAGTGCAGTGCTGACACGACCTCTCCTCCCGGGGCAGCCAGGACCGGGTGTGTCGCCCCGTCTCCACGGCCAGGTCGTGTGCTGTACCTCGTCAGGGTGTTTCTTAATTTAGGGTCGGATACTGTGCTCAGATCATCTGCTGCAGCAGCTGTGTGTATCCCAATGCTGTATCCAAGTCGGGGTGTCATCAACGGGCTGTACAGTTTAGAGTTGGAACGGCGTTGATATCTCAAACTTTCAAAAAATGAATGGAAGTGAATGGAGCAAAGAAACGGGCGTAGCAAGTGGGCGGGTGTTCATATTCTCACAGCAGATTTTAAAGTAAATAAAATACATCTATCTGTCTGTTTGTCTGTCTATTAGATCTGTAATAATGCAGTCAGCAGAGGAGGGACACGTCACCCCTGTAGATCTACAACATGAAGAATTCCAAAATAAAATAATGAAGAACGAGGATGATGATGATGATTTCTTCTGTAAGTAAATGTGGAGCATGATGCCACTTTTCCACCAGACAGTGTGGTACAGTACAGTATGGTACAGTACAGTATGGTACAGTACAGTATGGTACAGTACATTATGGTACAGTACAGTGTGGTATAGTACGGTAAGGTACAGTACAGTGAGGTACAGTATGGTACAGTACAGTGAGGTACAGTACAGTGTGGTATAGTACAGTACAGTGAGGTACAGTACAGTATGGTACAGTACAGTATGGTACAGTGTGGTACAGTACAGTGAAGTACAGTACAGTATGGTACAGTACAGTATGGTACAGTATGGTACAGTACAGTGTGGTACAGTATGGTACAGTACAGTGTGGTACAGTACAGTGTGGTACAGTATGGTACAGTACAGTATAGTACAGTATGGTACAGTAAAGTGTGGTATAGTACAGTAAGGTACAGTACAGTGTGGTACAGTACAGTGTGGTACAGTATGGTACAGTACAGTGAGGTACAGTACAGTGTGGTATAGTACAGTACAGTGAGGTACAGTACAGTATGGTGCAGTGTGGTACAGTACAGTGAAGTACAGTACAGTATGGTACAGTACAGTGAGGTACAGTGTGGTACAGTACAGTGAGGTACAGTACAGTGAGGTATAGTACAGTACAGTGAGGTACAGTACAGTATGGTACAGTACAGTGAGGTACAGTACAGTGAGGTACAGTATGGTACAGTACAGTATGGTACAGTACAGTATGGTACAGTACAGTGTGGTACAGTATGGTACAGTACAGTGTGGTACAGTACAGTGAGGTACAGTACAGTGTGGTACAGTACAGTGTGGTACAGTACAGTATGGTACAGTACAGTGAGGTACAGTACAGTATGGTACAGTACAGTGTAGTACAGTACAGTGAGGTACAGTACAGTATGGTACAGTACAGTGAGGTACAGTATAGTACAGTACAGTGAGGTACAGTATAGTACAGTACAGTGAGGTACAGTATAGTACAGTACAGTACAGTGAGGTACAGTATAGTACAGTATAGTACAGTACAGTGGGGTACAGTATAGTACAGTACAGTGAGGTACAGTACAGTATAGTACAGTATAGTACAGTACAGTGAGGTACAGTACAGTATAGTACAGTACAGTGAGGTACAGTACAGTATGGTACAGTACAGTATGGTACAGTACAGTGAGGTACAGTACAGTATGGTACAGTACAGTATGGTACAGTACAGTGAGGTACAGTACAGTATGGTACAGTACAGTATGGTACAGTACAGTGTGGTACAGTACAGTATGGTACAGTACAGTATGGTACAGTACAGTATGGTACAGTACAGAATGGTACAGTACAGTGTGGTACAGTACAGTATGGTACAGTACAGTATGGTGCAGTACAGTATGGTACAGTACAGTATGGTACAGTACAGAATGGTACAGTACAGTGTGGTACAGTACAGTATGGTACAGTACAGTATGGTGCAGTACAGTATGGTACAGTACAGTGTGGTACAGTACAGTATGGTACAGTACAGTATGGTACAGTACAGTATGGTACAGTACAGTGAGGTACAGTACAGTATGGTACAGTACAGTATGGTACAGTACAGTGAGGTACAGTACAGAATGGTACAGTACAGTATGGTACAGTACAGTATGGTACAGTATGGTACAGTACAGTATGGTACAGTACAGTGAGGTACAGTACAGTGTGGTACAGTACAGTGTGGTTAGTATTGGAGTCACTAATCAGTAGAAATAATAAGAGAATGTGGATAGTGGGATTAGAACCTGTACTGTACCGTACATTTTCTTCAGTTGTTGAGTTTCTTCCTCTCATATTGATGGAATTTCAGGTGAAGGAACCATAATCCCTGTGGAACTCGTCCTCTCTGAGGAACATCTCGCCCCAGAGGACCAACAGTGTGGAGGTTTCCAGATGAAGCCTGTGAAGAAGGAAGAACCTGAAGATACACATGAACTTGGTACGACTTTTTTGTGACCTAGTTAATGCTGTAGAAATTGAATCACTAGTGATGCTACCACCATCTCTCCATGGAGACCCAGGGTAGAATAGCCTCCTCATGCTTCTCTATCTACACCCGCTCTCTGGGTAAGGTCATAACCTCCCATGGCTTCTCTTACCACTCCTATGCAGAAGACACTCAGCTCGTTCTGTCATGTCCTCCTTCAGACACACAAGTCTCAGCTCGCATCTCAGCATGTCTGCGAGATATCTCACAATGGATGTCAGCCCATCATCTAAAACTCAATCCCAGCAAGACAGAGCTGTTGCTTATTCCTGGAGATCAATCTCCAACCCAGGACCTGGTCATCTCTCTTGATGACTCCCAGATCAGACTTGAACATCTCCTGGTGTGGCTTTGCAGGCCTATGCGGGAGTGGCAGGCCTTGCCACAGCAGTTGGACTGAATGTTTTTCTCCCTTGACCTTTCCTTCCTTTTCTCTTCTGCCATCAGCTGGAGCTTCTCTTCACCACTTTTTAGTCTGTGGTTTAGCTCACACCTCCAACAAGAGCGATCCAGGGCAAGTTCTTCCCAACTGTTGATGTTCGTGTTGATGTTCGGGCCTTTGTGTCTCGTTTGCAAGCATCTTTAAAACGAAGTTGGGGGCGACCTAGAGTTCTCTTGCCAGTTGACAGTTCACCATATGAAAGGACCTTGGGGATCCTGCCATCCTGCATCCTACGAACACGTCCCAGCCATCGAATACGGCGTTGACGCAGAAGGGGTGTGGATTTGGGATTCGATCCCACTACAAGGATCTGCTTCAGGTGTCGCACGTGAAAGGCACTGAGCTGCTTTTCTTGCCTTGAGTATAGAGTCCATGCCTCACTACAGGAGACAGGATGGTGCTGAGGACACATGCTCTGTAGACAGATATCTTGGTTTGAATAGTCAACCTGTTGTTGTTCCTCACACGCCTTGAGAGCCTGATAAATGTTGATGAGGCTCGGCCAATCCGCCTGCTGGTTTCGGGGTACATTGAGAGATCATTTGTCACCGTTGAGCCACGAGTTTAGTTTTCTTTATGCTGATTGTCAGTCTTAAATCTTCACAAGCTTTGGAGAAACAGTTCATCAGGTTCTGGAGAGTCTTCTTTATGGGCTGCCCAGGCATCTGCATGTCTCTGATTAAAACCTCCCGCCTCTTGGTCTTTGCTCTCAGTCTGGACAGATTGTAGTTTGCCATCAGCTCTTGTGTGGAGGTAGATTCCATCAGTTGATGATCTAAAGGCGTGTAGATTCAGAAGAGGATGGGGGCGAGCACACATCCCTGCTTGACTCCTCTCTTTATGGCAAAAGGAGCTGAAGATGATCCGTTGAGTTGGTTAACTCCCTTCATCCCGGTGTGAAATGAGCGAATTATGTCAAGCAGCTTCTGAGGGCATCTAATTTTGGCAAGCACTTTGAAAAGTCCATCACGACTCACAGAGATGCTACAGAAGCAGGACTTTGACATAATCTCCAGATGTCTCCAGCTTAGCCTGAAGGTCTTTAGATGTTGCAATGTATTAAATCTTTATTATTTATAATGTTATAAATGTATTTTATTATTTATAATGTTATAAATGTATTTGATTATTTTCTGCTTCAGAACTGAACAAGGATTTCTCCTGCTCCTCGTGTCCACATTCCTCTACAACCCAAAATCACCTCCACAATCACATCAAGAGCTGCAACCATGATAAATATGATGATGCGCTGGTGAAGATTAAGACTGAACATGAGGATCTGACGCCCACCAGAAGCTCCAGTAATCAGCAAACGTCCTCTGGTACTGTCAGCATTAACACCTCTCTCAGTCCCACACAGGAAGAAGGAAACGTCTGCTCACAGTGTGGGAAGAGCTTCAGGTACCTGAGTGGTCTCAAAGAACACCAGCGCATTCACACCGGAGAGAAACCTCATCAGTGTTTAGAGTGTGGGAGGAGTTTTACTCAAATGAGTAATCTTAAAGAACACCAGCGCACTCACACTGGAGAGAAACCATATCAGTGCTCACAGTGTGAGAAGAGTTTTAATCATCTGAGTCATCTCAGGATACACCAGCGCATTCACAGTGGAGAGAAACCGTATCAGTGCACACAGTGTGGGAAGAGTTTTAATACACAGGGTTATCTCAATGTCCACCAGCGCATTCACACAGGAAAGAAACCCTATCAGTGCTCACAGTGTGGGAAGACTTTTAATCATCAGAATCATCTCAAAATACACCAGCGCATTCACACTGGAGAGAGACCGTATCAGTGTTTACAGTGTGGGAAGAGTTTTAATGGACAGAGTGATCTCAAAATACACCAGCGCATTCACACCGGAGAGAGACCGTATCAGTGCTCAGAGTGTGGTAAGAGTTTTAATAAACAGAGCACTCTCAGAGAACACCAGCGCATTCACACTGGAGAGAAACCGTATCAATGCTTACACTGTGGGAAGAGTTTTAATCATCAGTGTCATCTCAAAGTACACCAGCGCATTCACACTGGAGAGAAACCGTATCAGTGCTCACAGTGTGGTAGGAGTTTCAATGGACAGAGCGATTTGAAAGTACACCAGCGCATTCACACTGGAGAGAAACCGTACCAGTGCTCACAGTGTGGGAAGAGTTTTAATCAACAGAGTAATCTTAAAACCCACCAGCGCATTCACACTGGGTAGAAACCGTATCAGTGCTCACAGTGTGGAAAGAGTTGCTCTGTATAAAAGTGTGTGTGAATGAGCAGGTGTATGAAAGTGAGTGAGTTTGTAAGAATGAATAAATGAGTTTCAGTTCATTCTCAAGCTGTGCAAGTGATGGATTATCTGTTGGGTTCTCTTAACCATGGTGTTGGAACAGGGCATCCAGTTAACATCAAGTGAGGATTGGAGCTAGTTTGCATTTTCAGGCTCATCAAGGCAAGTGGTAATGCATCAGCCCAGTTCACTTTACACACATTTTTGCTATTTTATTTTTCAGCACAACATTTTGTCTTTTTTTAAGCCTCCGTGTATACAGTGTTTGTGTTGATCACTGAATGGAGTAAATCTAACACTAACTCAAACTCAAAAGAAGCTTTATTGGCATACAAATAAGGACATTCGTATTGCCAAAGCAAGTTACAGAGAAATAATAAAAATAACAATAAGAACAAACATATACAAAACAGTTACAGGTGCAAAAATAATATAAACAGTGCAAATAATAACAATAAAAATTATAACATTTATGAGTTAGTCATAACAAATAGATTGTGTGTGTGTATGAGACATTTCTTTCTTTATTTATACAGGAAAATTTTAAGCAACATCAGAATATGCCACATTTAAACTGGCCTGGCTCAGTTAAAAACTGCTTTACAGCAGAATCCTGTTCTGCAGCACAAAAAGAAACACATAACAAACGTAAACACCAGAGCATACACAATGACAACAAAAACATTAAAAACACACAACAAATGGGGGGGTAATTTACATTACAAACTTAGAATCAATGATTACAAATATAACTTTCCATGAGATATTGTTTATAAACTTGTTTAAAATGTCCACTAGATGTACAGTACTCATTCTTATATTATATGGAATCTCATTCCAGACTTTGGTGTATGTATGAAGGAATGATCTGTAGCCATAATTGTTTTTGTAAGCTGGAACTGGGATAAGTACATTTGAAACCGATCTAGTGATATGTTCTTGCCTTTGGTTACACCTTGGAAATAAATCAATTAATGATGAAGAAGAATTGCTGAATGTTGAATCTTAAAATCTCATAGCTTGAGTGTTTACATAATTCTGAAAAGTCAGTGCCTTCGAATGTGTAAGAGCAGCACAGTGATGAGTCCAAAGGGGCAGATTAGTATGAATTTTGTAAGCTCTATTATAGGTTCGATAATTTCCTTAGTAGTAAGGGACCAAACAGGTAAACAATACGAAATCACTGCATGTAAGTATATATAAAAAACATTATGTGTAAGAAATGATTTAATTTTCTTATATACATATAATTTCTTATTTAGTTGTTTTGTTAAATTCTGGATATGATTTAGAAATGTAAGATGTGAATCCAAATAAACTCCTAAATATTTATATGATTTTGTAATCATTAATACCTGGTGTGTGTAACAAACGGGCTCTGATACGATTATAGATTTCCTAGAAGAATGAAAATACATACATTCCGTTTTCTTCATATTTATAGTTAAATTATTCAATTCTAACCATTTATGAAGAGATTGAAGGTCAATGGAAAGTTTTGAATTTATTTCATCTGCATTTGGACCAGAAAGAAAGATCACTGAGTCATCAGCATACAAAAGACAATTTAAATGTCTACAGATTTTAGGAAGATCATTGATGTATAAAAGAAAAAGTGATGGACCCAAAATGCTGCCCTGGGGAACTCCCAGACTACATGCTATAGCAGAAGATGTTACGTGATCATGTAAGAGGAGAGCATCAATATCACCTCAGAAGAAAAATTAAAAGACTAAAGTGTATTTAACAAAATCTGATGATTCACTGTATCAAAGGCTTTATGAAAATCTATAAAGACAGCTCCAGTAATCTGTCCTTTATTAAGAGAAATAAGTATATAAAAAATAATAATGCAGACATGGTTGATCGAGTAGAACGAAATCCATACCAAAAATCACTGAGAAGATTATTATTTTCAAGATAATGGCTTAACTGATTATAAAGAGTTTTTTCTAATACTTTAGACATTACTGGAAGAATGGATTTAGGTCTATAGTCTGAAACGAGTTGGATCCTCAGATTTAAAAGTCGGAGTAATTAAAGCAGTTTTCCAGACTGAAGGAAAAATAGAAAGCCTGATACAGAGATTAATCAGATGATGGAATAATGGAATAAAACAATTTGCATGAACCTTAAAGAAATCTGTATTTAAACCATATATATCACAAGAATTAGACTTTTTCAGAGAATTTAAAATCTCAGATAACTCATTCTGTGTAATCTCTGAAAAAGTAAATTAAGGAGATAAAGAAGAAAATGAAGGAGAAAAATGAGATAAGGAATCAAAATTAGATGCTAGCTCTTTAACAGATGTAAGAAAGTACTCATTAAAAGAAGTTGCAATCTTTTCAGAATCTGTAATAATGACACCCTCCAACGAAATATGAAAATGAGTCTTATTTTTCGTGCTATATTCACCAGTAATTATTTTAAGTGTGTTCCATGTTTTAGGTTTAGAGGCACTTTGCAAACTTTGTTCTTTAAAGTAGTTTATCTTTGCCTTCCGTAGTTCAGCAGTGCATTTATTAAAATGAGTTTTACTCTCTAGTGTTTTAAATCATCTGTATGTTTTAGAGAGTTTGCCTTCTGTTTCAGTAATTGTAGAATTTCATTATTTATCCAAGGTAGCCTGTTCTGCCGAAATGGAACTTTCCTCCAATCTACTATGAAACTGGGCTGATATTTGCTCTGGATTTTCAGAAAGTGTTTCCTTACTCCAGTCATTATTTCCAATTTCCGCATTAAATTGTGACAGTTTAGATTTTGGTAGTTTTGTAATAAATCGATAAACATGACTTTGAAGAATTTTTACTTGTTTCCGAACAGCATAAACAGGTGAATGATCCGATATAGCTGTATGTATTACTCCAGAAGAAGAACAGTTAGAGGGCTGATTTGTAAATATAAGGTCAAGAACTGATTTATGAGAACTACTGATTCTAGTTGGCTCTTTCATTAATTGTTGTGACCCAAATATTAATGCAACAGTTTTTAGTGATTTTGATGAACTATCACTCCAGTCCAAGTTTATATCCCCCATTATAACCAGTTCTTTTGTTTTCAATTATTTTAAAAGGTCAGTAAGCTGCAGTAAATACATACTAGTACTGACATTAGGGGGGTTTGTAAGTAACAATAACTGTAATTGCATATTGGTTTGTAAAATGTACAACCAGTTGCAGCGTCTCAGTCAGAGTTTCTGTTTGTATTATTGAATACGCATCATTCTGATTTACATAAAAAGCAACTCCACCTCCAGTTTTATCACTACAGTCTTTACGATATAATTTGTGATTTTCTATTGAAAGAAAAGAGTCAGGAATTACAGGCGTTAGCCACGATTCAGAAATCGCTAGTACTTAAAAAAAAAAAAAAATATTAATTTTTATTTTGTCTAGTTTAGGAGCTGGGATATTTTTACCCAATCAACTTGAACTTGAACTGATGATTCTTGTAACCTCATTAGCTGTCTTGTGATACATGTTATCAAAGTGTAAAACATGACATTAAAAACCTAATCAATAAATAACTATGAGCCTCAGAGTCCCTCAGCTCCTAAACCTGTTCGTTTGTTTTAAGCCTTTCTTGGCGTTTTAAATATTAAGCACTCGTTTGACTTCTAAGCACACACATTAAACTTAAAAATATGTGAACTACAAAATTTACAAACACGCTTGTCAAATGATCAGCAATCGGTGCAAACAGCTTGTGTCATAAAAGTAAAAAAATCACATATTTTTATCTACAACAAAATTACACTTTTAGACACTTTTTAGGTCTGGATTCAGGGACCCACGGACAGGCCTTACTTCCCACTAACCAGCAACATTAAATGCTTTTCTTAATCTTATTGGTACTTGGTACAGATTGGCCATCCTGATCTATGGGTTCTCCAGTACAGCAGGTGGCGGTGATGCCTCTTACCTCAGTTACTTCACTCCCAGACACTAAACAAAGAAGAAGCTGCAGCACCTTGTGTGAGTCTGTACCACAGTGAATCACCTGAAAGTAAAATATGTATTTATTTATTACATTCTCATTAATTATACTACATCTGGAGATCACAACGAAATATCACTGTGAGGATTTGAGGAGCTTTAAGTTGCTTTCAAGTAACCTTCTCATTTAAACACACAAACTGCTCTGCTTACTGTTGGGATCACACATGATTCAGTACTGGTGAACCGATTCGTTTGAACCGGTCCAGCAAAGTGAATCAAATTGTCGGAGATGATTCATTTGCTTAGCTCTGTTTATATTTATGACAATAATTAGATGCATTTATCCAAAGCATCTTAAAATGAAGTCTGAATATAACCAAGCAATATTGTTTTAATCACCTGGCCAACAGTGACAGTCTAGCACAGGTGGAGTTAGAACCACTGACCTTTCGATGACTAGACCAGTACCTTGTGGTACTCCTTGCTTTATGATCTGTACTTCTCACCACCAAAAGTGAGCAGCATCTCCACAAAGAAAGTGCACCGTTCACCTTGTAACAAAACATGGATTTTAAAAGACCTTAATGCTATTTTAATACATAAAAGCCTGCGTTTAGTTCAGAAAGGGTGAAGGCAGAGTTAAAAACAAGGGCCAGCTACTAGACAAAGCTGAACCTGCAGTAAAACATGGTGAAAAGTTTTAGAATGGTATGAGGATCATCACCAGCTATCAGGCATGTGCACAGACATTTTTGGGGGCAGGTGCTCAAGCCAAAAAAAGGGGCACCCATCGCCAGAATTATTAATAAAAAACACAGTAGGATATTTAACTTACATATTTATTTTGTTAACACAATCAATACACATCTAATCAAATAATTCAAATGATCAAATTGCATAAATAAATGAAAAACAGGTAAAAACAAGGCCATATTGTGCACGATTTTTAATAACCAAACAACTGATACTGATACATCTCCCTCATTTGCTTTACTGCTAGATTTACCTAATCCAGGATAAAAGAGAGCTGCTACCCTGAGCTGCTGCTGTAGTTCTTTTTCTTTCTGCTTTTGTAACCTTTTTTTCTTGGCATTATGCTGCAAAATGTGTAAATTAGATAACTCAATGTTGTGCATAATAATCAAGAGTGACTTACTGAATCTCCATAAAAGGGAGAACACAGTATACATCATTTTACTGTTTTCTGAGTTGAAGCATTACACTAATAATATACCATTACTAGCATCAATTTACCTCACCAAGTTTGGAGGTTGTGAGGAACATTAATAAGTGTATATTAAAAATAGTTTGACATTATTATAATAAATTATATTAGAGTTTAATAGATTTATTTGTCTCCAATATAAAAATATTATGGATTTATTGATCTTAACTCTAAATAAAAATAAAAAAATAAAAATAAAGACATTATCTATAAAACAAGGTTTGTATGTTGTGAGGAACATTAATATGTGTTTATAAAAAATAGTTTGACATGATTCCATCAATATATTAAAAGATTTGAATGGATTTATTTCTCTGTAATAAGTGCAGAGTAAATGCTTCCTACGTTTTTCTGTTAGTTTGATGACGCTCTCTAACACGTGAGCTGAAGTTGGCGTTTGATCAGCGGTTTCATTTGAATTTTTCTTTAAATAAATACATTTAACCTAAATGAAACAAAACAAGTGAACTTGTCTAATTTGTAAAACTGTAAAACTGTCTTTAAATTCTCTGTCTGTCTGCTGCAGTTTGTCCCCCTCCCCCTTCATTAAACATAACAAACATCAGTAAACAGCTGGACAAGGCTTTGTTTTTCATGACTCATGAGTACAGAACGTGTAGGCTAAGCGTTATGCATGGATGCTCTTTGTATGAAACACTGTCATTACCTGTCTGTCTGATGCTGCAGGTCAGAGGAGAAGTGTGTAGCAGCGGTTTGGCCTGGCGCTCAGCACTGCATGAGTGTAACCGGAGGAGGAGGAGGGAGGAGGGGCAGGGCGGGGATCAGATCGGGGCAGAATTCTCACAAGAACTGAAATAAATGCCCGTCCGATATCAAAACACTTTAAGGAATTGATGACAGAGAGGGTAATTTTTTATTTTTAAATATTGATGAATGTAGAAAAAAAAATGGGTTCCAGCAGAAAGGGCACTTTTCTCATCTAGGGCAAAAGGGCAGGTGCTTGAGCACCACTAGGGGTCTATCTGTGCACGTACCTGCCAGCTATCATCATCCAGAACAAAAATATTGCAGGGAATTTATAAAGGGCCAATAATTTAAAAAACATTTCTTTACTGCCCCCTCTTGGAGGATCGGATCATAACCTGGTTTACCTGTCTCCCACCTACACCCCGGTTATAAAAAGACTGCCAATCACTACCAAAACCATAAAATGCTGGTCCAATGAAGCAAACGAATCTCTGCAGGACTGTTTGGAACTCACTGACTGGGATGTTTTCTGTGAGTCATATGGGGAGGATATTGAGGGACTCACAGACTGATTGTGTGACTGATTACATCAAGTTCTGTGTTGACAGCAACATACCCAGCAAAAAAATTTGATGCTTCCCAAACAACAAACCATGGATTACTAGCAACATGAAATCCCTGATAAATCAAAAGAAAAAGGCTTTCAAGGAGGGCGACCATGAAAAGGCAAAGATACTTAAAAAACAACTGAAGTTGGAGATTAAGGAGGGGAAACAAGCCTACAAACAGAGAGTAGAACAGCAGTTACAACAGGAAGGAGTGCGTCAGATCTGGAATGGCATGAGAAAGATCACTGGTTTGGAACAGAAGGGAGGAGGACTGATTGATGGTGACATGGCTGAGGACCTGAATTTGTTCTTTAACAGATTTGAACAATCTACCTCACAATGCCTTCTACCTGTTGCACACAATGCCACCTTGTCATCAGTAACCACACCGTTAACACTTAAACCATATCAAGTAAAAAGGGAACTGGATCGACTTAGGCAGGGAAAAGCAGCTGGACCTGACGGAATCTGCCCCAGGCTGTTGAGGATTTGTTCCAGTCAGCTTTGTGGCATTTTCACACACCTTTTCAACCTGAGCTTGCGTCTACAGAGGATCCCCCCTCTGTGGAAAACTTCCTGCTTGGTTCCCGTTCCCAAAAAGAGTCACCCAACAAACCCCATCGACTACAGGCCTGTCGCCCTTACTTTACATCACATGTTGTGAAGTCGCTAGAGAGACTGGTCCTTGCTTACATCAGACCCAGAGTGAAGGAACACATGGATCCTCTACAGTTCGCCTACCAACAATCTCATCTACATGTTACAGAGGGCTCATGCTCATCTGGACAGTGTGGACGCTACTGTGAGGATTATGTTATTCCATTTTTCATGCGCCTTTAAGAAGGCTGAAATCTTTTAACGTCAGCAGGCCCCTTTTGTGCACCTTTTATCAGTCTGTGGTGGTCAGTGCTCTTTTCTTTGGAGTGGTTTGCTGGGGTGAGAGTGCTAGAACAATGGACACAAACCGAATAAACAAACAGATCAAAAAGGCCAGCTCCATAGTGGGGTCCGAACAGGACTCAGTTCAGCAGGTAGCAGAGTTAAGAATGCTCACAAAGCTTAACTCGATTATCAAAAACAATTCACACCCACTTCACACCCTGGAGGTGTTTCGACAGAGCACCTTCAGTCACAGACTGATTCCTCCTAAATGCAGGACTGAACGCTACAGAAAATCTTTTCTTATAACTGCAATCAGACTGTTTAACAATTCATAATAATCCAAATAAATCACTTATAAGAAATACCTACTTCTGTATGCTATGCATGCACCATTAAACCAATGGTTACATACCTCAATAAATACTAATTTTGTATGCTATGCCTACACCATAAAAAGTTTACATGTATATAGTACCATACTGTACATTTTTATTCTTATCGCTTGTTTTACACTGTAAGTTAATGTTGTATGTATACAAGAAGTTGTTGTTGTCTGTTGTCTGATGTGAGCTGCTATAACAAAGAAATTTCCTGCAAAGGATCAATAAAGAATCTGAATCTATCTTTAACAGGATTTGACTCCTAGGTGGCAGGTATCAACATCCAGTTTTGTCACTGCGACACCTCTTTCATTTACAAGGCAGGGCAAGTTTATTTATGTAGCACTTTTCATACACTGCAGTTGTTTAAGGTGCTTTCCAAATTATTACGAATATATAATTAAGGTTTAAAACCAAGAAATAATTAAAACAATAGCTTAAAAAACATCAAAGGAGCAGTCCGGATCTATTATGTCATCCAATTTTGTCGAGCACGGAGTCACAGAGAGGGCATTAAGGTTTAGCAGCAGGCTAGAGAACGTATCCCTCACAACCTTAGATCCAATGATATACAGTGGAACCTTGTAACTCCACGTCCCCCAAACTCGAAATCACTCGTGTCTGATAGTCCTGATTTAGCTCCATCTGATTTCCTCCTTTTTGGAGGCTCAAAGAAGCTTTAAGGGGAAGAAGATTTTACTTTGATAATGATGTGAAAGCAGTGGCGCATCAGTGGCTATGCCCTAAACTGTGTAGAAATGTGATGGAGTTTGGGAGTTTGTTTTTGAAATTCTTAATAAATAGTTTAAATAAGTGTGGAAACATTTTGAAGACCCTGGTATTTAAAGAGAAAAAGGCAGTGAGTTGCTTGAAGACGATTTTCTCAATTATTTGACCAGTGAACAGTAAAATCCTGTAAAATTCTTTAAACCTTTATAAGTTTTAGGACGAGAGGAACAGTGTTTGTATCATAACAGTTTTTATAGCAGAAGTTTGTTTTTAATGTAGTGCTGTGTGAAACCATCAGAAGACCAACACATGAAGCTTTGTTCACTGAGTGACAGAACAACAACGCTTACACAGATACAGAACGTGCTGTTTAACGATCTTAATTCATTTAGCTACAGACTTCAAGCTTTAAGAAGTTCTATTAGAGATCTTTTCCGCCTGATGCTGCCCGGCGCCACAATAGTTTGAACATTTTCACCCTGTTTACAGCCTAACAGCTTAAACAACAGGCAGTTAAAACAGTCTGAAAGACTTTTCCTGAATTACCCTTTATTGAGGAATAAAATACATCCATCTATCCATCTGTTTATTAGATCTGTAATAATGCAGTCAGCAGAAGAGGAACACGTCGCCCCTGTGGATCTACAACATGAAGGATTCCAGAAGAAACTAATAAAAAAGGAGGAGGAGGAGGATGATTTCTTTTGTAAGTAAATATGGAGCATGATGCCACTTTTCCACCAGACAGTGTGGTACAGTACAGTATGGTACAGTACAGTGTGGTACAGTACAGTGAGGTACAGTACAGTGTGGTACAGTACAGTGTGGTACAGTACAGTAAGGTACAGTACAGTGTGGTACAGTACAGTATGGTACAGTACAGTAAAGTACAGTATGGTACAGTAAAGTGTGGTACAGTAAAGTGTGGTACAGTACAGTGTAGTACAGTACATCATGGTACACTACAGTGTGGTACAGTACAGTAAAGTAAAGTACAGTACAGTGTGGTACAGTGTGGTACAGTACAGTAAAGTACAGTATGGTACAATAAAGTGTGGTACAGTAAAGTAAAGTACAGTGTGATACAGTGTGGAGAAAGTGGATAGTGGGATTAGAACCTGTACTGTACCGTACTGTCCTGTGCTGATACACTCCAGTCTGGATTTAAACTGAAAACCGAACCTTCTCCAGTTGTTGAGTTTCTTCTTCTCATATTGATGAATTTCAGGTGAAGTAACTTTAATCCCGGCGGAACTCGTCCCTTCTGTGGAGCTGCTCTTCTCAGAGGACCAACAGTGTGGAGGTTTCCAGATGAAGCCTGTGAAGAAGGAAGAAGCTGAAGATGAAGATGAACTCAGTAAGATATGACAACTTTTATTTGACAGTTTTTTAAAGATTAATTTGTGTCTATCACTAATCTCACCACCACCACCAACCCCTCTCTGGATTGAGAACCTCTGTCAGATACGTCCTCTATGCGTGCCAGAAGATAAACAACACCAGAACAAAATCCTGCACTACAAACACACCTCAGAGCAGCTCGTTGCAGCAGTTTTCTTCTACTTTATTATTGTTGTCTAGTTTTTTCACTGTCTGGATTTATGGTTTTACACAACGAGCAACAAACCTCTGCTCACAAACCTTCAGAGATATGAAAACAGCCTCGCTACGAAAAAAGAGCTGGAGTGAAGCTACAGCAGAGGACTGAGAAGGACAAAAATATCAAACCTTACCTTCTTAGGGTCATTAGGAAAATGTGAGGTCTCTCGCTAACAAGGTGGATGGTGAACAACCAGCAGGTCCAGAGGGAATGTAGCCTACTGCGCTTCATGGAAACATGGCTGCATTAGAATGTACTGGATTGTCTAACTGAACCAGAGATGTTCACAAGTCACAAAATATGAATCCAAGTCAAGTCACGAGTCTTTAGACTAGAGTCCGAGTCAAGTCACGAGTCTTTAGACTAGAGTCCGAGTCAAGTCACGAGTCTTTAGACTAGAGTCCGAGTCAAGTCACGAGTCTTTAGACTAGAGTCCGAGTCAAGTCACGAGTCTTTAGACTAGAGTCCGAATCAAGTCACGAGTCTTTAGACTAGAGTCCGAGTCAAGTCACAAGTCTTTAGACTAAAGTCTAAAAAGTCTGCTGGTGGAAGGTTTGAGACCGCACTATCTACCGCAGGAGTTACGATACGCCTTGCTGTTGTTTACACCCCCCATTGGCTGCAGCAATGAGCGCTAGTGAGGTCTTTTATTTTAACCATGTCTCCCTCTCTCCTGTCCTGACCAACTGTAAACAGTATGTGAAGAAGATGCTGGACCTCTTTTACGTCAGGCTTATGGTTCCTCTGTCCATCCCCTACTCAGGGATTCTGAGCATAACCTCATACATCTTGTGGCCATCTACAAGCCACTGGTTCGACACACATATTCTTGGAGAAGCAGGGTTTAGTGTCTGCCTATCGAAAGAGAACCTGCTGGAGATGCACCTGCACACCTCAGACTTCCCCTTCCACTCTGGTTCCTGCCACCTCCAGAAGTTTTCTGATGATGCCTCTATTATTGGATGCATCAGCAGGGACAGTGAGGAGGAGCACAGAGGACTGATCAAGAGCTTCACCACACAGTGCAGGTAAAATCACCTGAAGCTCCTGAAGCTCAACATCAGTTAGACCAAAGAGATTGTGGTAGATTTCCAGAGGAACAGAAGCCCCCCCGTCGCTGTTTTCATTCAGGAAGAGGAGGTGGAGAAGATGGACTCCTACTGGACAAATAACACTTTATATGAGCAGAAAATGATGAATGCAGGATGAATCACGTTACAGGACTTTAGTATCGGATCTCAGTTTAACATTTACTAACAATCTTTATTATTTATAATGTTATAAATGTATTTTATTATTTATAATGTTATAAATGTATTTTATTATTTATAATGTTATAAATGTATTTTATTATTTATAATGTTATAAATGTATTTTATTATTTATAATGTTATAAATGTATTTTATTATTTATAATGTTATAAATGTATTTTATTATTTATAATGTTATAAATGTATTTTATTATTTATAATGTTATAAATGTAGTTTATTCTTTATAATGTTATAAATGTAGTTTATTATTTATAATGTTATAAATGTAGTTTATTATTTATAATGTTATAAATGTAGTTTATTATTTATAATGTTATAAATGTATTTATTATTTATAATGTTATAAATGTATTTTATTATTTATAATGTTATAAATGTATTTTATTATTTATAATGTTATAAATGTATTTTATTATTTATAATGTTATAAATGTATTTTATTATTTATAATGTTATAAATGTATTTTATTATTTATAATGTTATGAATGCATTTTATTATTTATAATGTTATAAATGTATTTTATTATTTATAATGTTATAAATGTATTTTATTATTTATAATCTTATAAATGTATTTTATTATTCATAATGTTATAAATGTATTTATTATTTATAATGTTATAAATGTATTTTATTCTTTATAATGTTATAAATGTATTTTATTCTTTATAATGTTATAAATGTATTTTATTATTTATAATGTTATAAATGTAGTTTATTATTTATAATGTTATAAATGTATTTTATTATTTATAATGTTATAAATGTATTTCATTATTTATAATGTTATAAATGTAGTTTATTATTTATAATGTTATAAATGTATTTTATTATTTATAATGATATAAATGTATTTATTATTTATAATGTTATGAATGCATTTTATTATTTATAATGTTATAAATGTATTTTATTATTTATAATGTTATAAATGTATTTTATTATTTATAATGTTATAAATGTATTTTATTATTTATAATGTTTTTTATGTATTTTATTATTTATAATGTTATTTATGTATTTTATTATTTATAATGTTCTAAATGTATTTTATTATTTATAATGTTATAAATGTATTTTATTATTTATAATGTTATAAATGTATTTTATTATTTATAATGTTATAAATGTATTTATTATTTATAATGTTATAAATGTGTTTTATTATTTATAATGTTATAAATGAAGTTTATTATTTATAATGTTATTTATATATTTTATTATTTATAATGTTATTCATGTATTTTTTTTATTTATAATGTTATAAATGTATTTTATTATTTATAATGTTGTTTATGTATTTTATTATTTATAATGTTATAAATGTATTTTATTATTTATAATCTTATAAATGTATTTATTATTTATAATGTTATAAATGTATTTATTATTTATAATGTTATAAATGTATTTTATTATTTATAATGTTATAAATGTATTTTATTATTTATAATGTTATAAATGTATTTTATTATTTATAATGTTATAAATGTATTTTATTATTTATAATGTTATAAATGTATTTATTATTTATAATGTTATAAATGTATTTATTATTTATAATGTTATAAATGTATTTTATTATTTATAATGTTATAAATGTATTTTATTATTTATAATGTTATAAATGTAGTTTATTATTTATAATGTTATAAATGTATTTATTATTCATAATGTTATAAATGTTTTTTTATTATTTATAATGTTATAAATGTAGTTTATTATTTATAATGTTATAAATGTATTTATTATTCATAATGTTATAAATGTTTTTTTATTATTTATAATGTTATAAATGTAGTTTATTATTTATAATGTTATAAATGTATTTTATTATTTATAATGTTTTTTATGTATTTTATTATTTATAATGTTATTTATGTATTTTATTATTTATAATGTTATAAATGTATTTTATTATTTATTATGTTATAAATGTATTTTATTATTTATAATTTCATAAATGTATTTTATTATTTATAATGTTATAAATGTATTTTATTATTTATAATGTTATAAATGTATTTTATTATTTATAATTTCATAAATGTATTTTATTATTTATAATGTCATTAATGTTTTTTATTATTTATAATGTTATAAATGTATTTATTATTCATAATGTTATTTATATATTTTATTATTTATAATGTTATTCATGTATTTTTTTTATTTATAATGTTATAAATGTATTTTATTATTTATAATGTTGTTTATGTATTTTATTATTTATAATGTTATAAATGTATTTTATTATTTATAATGTTATAAATGTATTTTATTATTTATAATGTTATAAATTTATTTTATTATTTATAATGTTATAAATGTATTTTATTATTTATAATGTTATAAATGTATTTATTATTTATAATGTTATAAATGTATTTATTATTCATAATGTTATAAATGTGTTTTATTATTTATAATGTTATAAATGTATTTATTATTCATAATGTTATAAATGTGTTTTATTATTTATAATGTTATAAATGTATTTTATTATTTATAATGTTATAAATGTATTTTATTATTTATAATGTTATAAATGTATTTTATTATTTATAATGTTATAAATGTATTTATTATTTATAATGTTATAAATGTATTTTATTATTTATAATGTTATAAATGTATTTATTATTTATAATGTTATAAATGTGTTTTATTATTTATAATGTTATAAATGTAGTTTATTATTTATAATGTTATTTATATATTTTATTATTTATAATGTTATTCATGTATTTTTTTTATTTATAATGTTATAAATGTATTTCATTATTTATAATGTTGTTTATGTATTTTATTATTTATAATGTTATAAATGTATTTTATTATTTATAATCTTATAAATGTATTTATTATTTTTAATGTTATAAATGTATTTTATTATTTATAATGTTATAAATGTATTTTATTATTTATAATGTTATAAATGTATTTTATTATTTATAATGTTATAAATGTATTTTATTATTTATAATGTTATAAATGTATTTTATTATTTATAATGTTATAAATGTATTTATTATTTATAATGTTATAAATGTATTTATTATTTATAATGTTATAAATGTATTTTATTATTTATAATGTTATAAATGTATTTTATTATTTATAATGTTATAAATGTAGTTTATTATTTATAATGTTATAAATGTATTTATTATTCATAATGTTATAAATGTTTTTTTTATTATTTATAATGTTATAAATGTATTTATTATTCATAATGTTATAAATGTGTTTTATTATTTATAATGTTATAAATGTATTTTATTATTTATAATGTTATAAATGTATTTTATTATTTATAATGTTATAAATGTATTTTATTATTTATAATGTTATAAATGTATTTTATTATTTATAATGTTATAAATGTATTTTATTATTTATAATGTTATAAATGTATTTTATTATTTATAATGTTATAAATGTATTTTATTATTTATAATGTTATAAATGTAGTTTATTATTTATAATGTTATAAATGTATTTATTATTCATAATGTTATAAATGTATTTTATTATTTATAATGTTATAAATGCATTTTATTATTTATAATGTTATAAATGTATTTATTATTCATAATGTTATAAATGCATTTTATTATTTATAATGTTATAAATGCATTTTATTATTTATAATGTTATAAATGTATTTTATTATTTATAATGTTATAAATGTATTTTATTATTTATAATGTTATAAATGTATTTTATTATTTATAATGTTATAAATGTAGTTTATTATTTATAATGTTATAAATGTATTTTATTATTTATAATGTTATAAATGTATTTTATTATTTATAATGTTATAAATGTAGTTTATTATTTATAATGTTATAAATGTATTTATTATTCATAATATTATAAATGTTTTTTTATTATTTATAATGTTATAAATGTATTTTATTATTTATAATGTTATAAATGTATTTTATTATTTATAATGTTATAAATGTATGTTATTATTGATAATGTTATAAATGTATTTTATTATTTATAATGTTATAAATGTATTTTATTATTTATAATGTTATAAATGTATTTAATTATTTATAATGTTATAAATGTATTTATTATTTATAATGTTATAAATGTATTTTATATTTATAATGTTATTAATGCATTTTATTATTTATAATGTTATAAATGTATTTTATTATTTATAATGTTATTAATGCATTTTATTATTTATAATGTTATAAATGTATTTTATTATTTATCATGTTATAAATGTATTTTATTATTTATAATGTTATAAATGTATTTTATTATTTATAATGTTATAAATGTAGTTTATTATTTATAATGTTATAAATGTATTTTATTATTTATAATGTTATAAATGTATTTTATTATTTATAATGTTATAAATGTATTTTATTATTTATAATGTTATAAATGTATTTTATTATTTATAATGTTATAAATGTTGTTTAATATTTATAATGTTATAAATGTATTTTATTATTTATAATGTTATAAATGTATTTTATTATTTATAATGTTATAAATGTATTTTATTATTTATAATGTTATAAATGTAGTTTATTATTTATAATGTTATAAATGTATTTTATTATTTATAATGTTATAAATGTATTTTATTATTTATAATGTTATTAATGCATTTTATTATTTATAATGTTATAAATGTATTTTATTATTTATAATGTTATAAATGTATTTTATTATTTATAATGTTATAAATGTATTTTATTATTTATAATGTTATAAATGTATTTTAATATTTATAATGTTATAAATGTATTTTATTATTTATAATGTTATAAATGTATTTTATTATTTATAATGTTATAAATGTATTTTATTATTTATAATGTTATAAATGTAGTTTATTATTTATAATGTTATAAATGTATTTTATTATTTATAATGTTATAAATGTAGTTTATTATTTATAATGTTATAAATGTATTTTATTATTTATAATGTTATAAATGTATTTTATTATTTATAATGTTATAAATGTATTTTATTATTTATAATGTTATAAATGTATTTTAATATTTATAATGTTATAAATGTATTTTATTATTTATAATGTTATAAATGTATTTTATTATTTATAATGTTATAAATGTAGTTTATTATTTATAATGTTATAAATGTATTTTATTATTTATAATGTTATAAATGTATTTTATTATTTATAATGTTATAAATGTATTTTATTATTTATAATGTTATAAATGTAGTTTATTATTTATAATGTTATAAATGTATTTTATTATTTATAATGTTATAAATGTAGTTTATTATTTATAATGTTATAAATGTATTTTATTATTTATAATGTTATAAATGTATTTTATTATTTATAATGTTATAAATGTATTTTATTATTTATAATGTTATAAATGTATTTGATTATTTATAATGTTATAAATGTATTTGATTATTTTCTGCTTCAGAACTGAACAAGGATTTCTCCTGCTCCTCGTGTCCACGTTCCTCTACAACCCAAAATCACCTCCACAATCACATCAAGAGCTGCAACCATGATAAATATGATGATGCGCTGGTGAAGATTAAGACTGAACATGAGGATCTGACACCCACCAGAAGCTCCAGTAATCAGCAAACGTCCTCTGGTACTGTCAGCATTAACACCTCTCTCAGTCCCACACAGGAAGAAGGAAACGTCTGCTCACAGTGTGGGAAGAGCTTCAGGTTCCTGAGTGGTCTCAAAGAACACCAGCGCATTCACACTGGAGAGAAGTCGTATCAGTGCTCACAGTGTGGGAAGAGTTTTAATCAACAGAGTCATCTCAAAACCCATCAGCGCATTCACACTGGAGAGAAACCGTATCAGTGCTCACAGTGTGGAAAAAGTTTTAATCAACAGTGTCATCTCAAAACCCATCAGCGCATTCACACTGGAGAGAAACCGTATCAGTGCTCACAGTGTGGAAAAATTTTTAATCAACAGAGTCATCTCAAAACCCATCAGCGCATTCACACTGGAGAGAAGTCGTATCAGTGCTCACAGTGTGGGAAAAGTTTTACTACACAGAGTCATCTCAAAGAACACCAGCGCATTCACTCTGGAGAGAAACCGTATCAGTGTTTGCAGTGTGGAAAGAGTTTTAATCAACAGAATAATCTCAAAACCCATCAGCGCATTCACACTGGAGAGAAGTCGTATCAGTGCTCACAGTGTGGGAAAAGTTTTACTACACAGAGTCATCTCAAAGAACACCAGCGCATTCACACTGGAGAGAAACCGTATCAGTGTTTGCAGTGTGGAAAGAGTTTTAATCAACAGAATAATCTCAAAACCCACCAGCGCATTCACACTGGAGAGAAACCATATCAGTGTTTACAGTGTGGAAAGAGTTTTAATCAACAGAGTCATCTCAAAACCCACCAGCGCATTCACACTGGAGAGAAACCATATCAGTGCTCACAGTGTGGGAAGAGTTTTACTACACAGGGTGATCTCAAAATACACCAGCGCATTCACACCAGAGAGAAACTGTATCAGTGTTTACAGTGTGGAAAGAGTTTTAATCAACAGAGTAATCTCAAAACCCACCAGCGCATTCACACTGGAGAGAAACCGTATCAGTGCTCACAGTGTGGAAAAAGTTTTAATCAACAGAGTCATCTCAAAACCCACCAGCGCATTCACACTGGAGAGAAACCATATCAGTGCTCACAGTGTGGGAAGAGTTTTACTACACAGGGTGATCTCAAAATACACCAGCGCATTCACACCAGAGAGAAACTGTATCAGTGTTTACAGTGTGGAAAGAGTTTTAATCAACAGAGTCATCTCAAAACCCACCAGCGCATTCACACTGGAGAGAAACCGTATCAGTGCTCACAGTGTGGAAAAAGTTTTAATCAACAGAGTCATCTCAAAACCCACCAGCGCATTCACACTGGAGAGAAACCGTATCAGTGCCCTGAGTGTGGAAGGAGTTTTAGTAAACAGAGTAATTTCAAAATACACCAGTGCATTCACACTGGAGAGAAACCGTATTAGTGCTCACAGTGTGGGAAGAGTTTTACTTCACAGGGTGATCTCAAAATACACCAGTGCATTCACACCAGAGAGAAACTGTATCAGTGTTTACAGTGTGGAAAGAGTTTTAATCAACAGGGTAGTCTCACAGTACACCAGCGCATTCACACTGGAGTGAAACCGTATCAGTGCTCACAGTGTGGAAAGACTTTTATTACACAGAGTAATCTTAAAAAACACCAGCACATTCACACTGGAGACAAACCATATTAGTGCTCACAGTGTGGGAAGAGCTTTAACAGACAAAGTTGTCTCAAAAAACATCAGCGCATTCACAGTGGAGGAAAAAATGACCTGATGCTCTATCCAGGGTAAGTGAGTGAGGGTCTCTGGGTTTGGGTGAGTGATGTAGTAACTTTAGATGGATTGATGATTTATCCTGCTGACTGTGGTGGGAAAGTAACTCAGAACTTTTCTGCCCCTCGTGGAACTGAACGTGTTGTTTTTATTTCTAATAAAGAATTATTGTGTTGTTGTATTTTATAAATGTAAATGATCTGATGACTCAGATTTCTCTTTCGTTCGTTCACTTTGCTGTTAGTTAATTGACAAAAAATAAACATTAAACACTATTTTTGAAAATGTTCTGACTTTGCAGCATTTTTTCCCACACCTGCCTAAAACGTTTGCACAGAACTGTGTACATCAGGGGTCACCAACACGGTGCCCCCACGGGCACCTGGTCGCCCACAGGGCATGTTCTAAAATAGCACTAGTGTCTAAGTGATAAGATAAGATGCCTTTATTGTCATTGCACAGTGTACAACAAAATTGAGAAGCAATCCAACAGCGCTTACACATACAATAAGTAAGAATAGAAGCAAAAAAAAAATATTATATACAAATACACAACACACACACATGTATGTATACGGATCTTAAATATAAGGAATAAAGACTAAACTATAGTAAAAAGTGTAAAAAAGTGCAGTAGATCGTTTAAAATACAGCAGTGAGGTAGTAGTGGGGTATTGCACATGCCCTGAGTGGCTTAAGATATTGCACAGAATAAATTAATATAATATACAGTACAGGCCAAAAGTTTGGACACACCAGTCAAAAGTTTGGACACACCTTCTCTTCAATGTTTTTTCTTGATTATTTTTATTTTCTACATTGTAGATTAATACTGAAGACATCCAAACTATGAAGAATTATGTAGTGAACCAAAAAGTGTTAAACAAACCAGAATATGTTTTATATTCTACCAACTCTACCTCTGCACAACCCAACTGATGGTCTCAAACACATTAAAAAAGCAACAAATTCCAGAACTTCACTCTAGACAAGGCACAAACATTCATTGAAAACCATTCCAGGTGGATACCTAATAAAGCTGGTTGAGAAAATTTCAAAGAGTGTGCAAATCTGTCATTAAAGCAAAAGATGGCTACTTTGAATAATCTAAAATATAAAACATATTCTGGTTTGTTTAACACTTTTTTGTTTACTACATAATTCCATATGTGTTCCTTCATAGTTTGGATGTCTTTAGTATTGATCTACAATGTAAAAAATAAAAAAAAAATCTAGAAAAACCACAGGAATGAGAAAGTGTGTCCAAACTTTTGGCCTGTACTGTATATAAATACGCTCAGAGTAAAATGAAACATTGGCCATGTTTAAAAGGAGTCCAGAGTTCAATGTTTTTGTTCAGTTTTTACTTGGCAGTGATTTATAAGAGTCGGTTGTTAGTGTGTGGTTTGGAAGTGTTCAGTTCCCTTATGGTTCCGATATAAAAAGTCTGTTTGTCCGGGCTGTGATGGACCTGAAGAGTTTTCCAGAGGGCAGCAGGTGGAACAGATGATGTCCAGGTTCTTTTTTAATCAATAACACGACTTGCATTGTTGTAGATTTGAAAATGACAAAACTGAATATAACATTAGAAGAAGAAAAATGTTTGATGTTTATATGAGCGAAAAAATAATAATAAAAAACATACAAGCGAAAGAAAACTTCATATTTTCACAATGATTGTGAGGAACGTGGAGAGAGGCTTCAGTACGTGTTATAAAAACTTCCCTGTACATCACAGCTTCTATTAAATCGTACATGATTAATCATTTGAACCAACATGGGACCGAGTTCCTGATTTGTTCTAAAATGTTGCAAAGGAAGTGATGAGTACAAACGGGACATGATTTAAAGATGTGACTGTTAATGATTTCCAAAAAATGGTACATAAGTGATAATTTGAGGAAATACTTGTGTGATTTTGATTAAAATGCTACAGATGTGCTCATTCATACAAAACTATCAAGAACAATATTTACAAAAATATCAGAGATGTGACTCTGCTCTGCAGTGGTGTATAGTCATGAAGTAATAATACTTTGTTACAGTACTTAAGCATTTTACATTTTACTTTTACATTTACATTTGCCGTATGTAAATGTAGATTTTTTTCAGTTAAGTGATGTAAGATGAGTGACGGACTGCACGCTGGTTTGGTGATGCTGCTCTTGAGATCGGTGGTTAAATACGTTAATGCGCATGTGCAAACAAACATTCACTAAAAATGATCGGAGTGAAGCGCGTCGTTTAACCAAAGACACGAAAATACCGACATTTCAGAAGCTCCCCGTCCAACCTCACCAAACACACTGATGTTAGTTAAGAATGATTAACAGAGAAAACTGCAGCATCAGTGTTTTTATTATTATTATTATTATTATTATTATTATTATTATTATTAACATTAACATTGTTGGATATCTAGCTACGATTTTCGATTACATTCCAACCACAAATATAACGTTTCACTACATTTGTTTGGAATTAATTTAGAGCAAAACTAATTTACAGAAACTCAACTACCGACAAATATTTCTTCAACTAACCTCTAAATTACACCAGCAGAGGAAACGTTCATGCTTTTGAGGGAAATGCAGCACGTCTTTAACCCTTTAATGATTTCAACAAGAAATTAATGTTAAAATAAAGTTTTCAACTTTTCCAACCTTTAATGGATGATTTTTCAGCTGCTGCTTCAAGATGACATATAAGTTAGAAATGTTGTTGTATTAAAGTAAGAATACCAATATTTCACCAATCAGGGAGTAGATCTGGCCCAAACAAGATGATTTACTGTAAATACAGCTTATTTTTACCAAAGTATTTAGATTTAAACTGATGGTTGAGCAGATCATTAAAGTGCTGAAAGTGCCGCACGGTTTATTAAATGCTCTTGAGTTTTGCTTCAAATTAATTCTGCCAAATTAATTAATTCAGTGGTTTTAGGTTGTTGAGAGATATACAGTATCTATGACTTGAATGTACTACACAAATAAAAAAAATGGGATAGTATAGAAAATACAAATAAAATAGACGCAGTGTTTCTTACATTTACATCGACTCTTATTTCATCTTATATCAACCCGAGATACTTTTTGTCTGGTTAACTTCATTTCAGTTCTTAACGTACACATACATACATATACTGTACATACACATACATGCATTTTAAGCCTAGAACACATTCTAAACAAGTTGGAACAGGGCAATTTAGGGCGAGTAATACGGTTAAAAAACTAAATGATGACGTGATTTCAAACAGGTGATGAGAACAGCTGATTATAATCATGAACTGGCACAAATCATGTTCAGATGGAAGAAAGAAAACTTCATTGTTCAGGTGGTTTACATTTTTCATATTTTTCAAAATTCTGACCGCTTCTGTTCATACTAACAGCATTTACTTTTACTTTTAATACTTTAGTACATTTAATATCAGAAAATGACTTTTGATACTTAAGTACATTAAAAATCAGATGCTTTTAGACTTTTACTCAAGTAATATTCTAAACGGTAACTTTTTCCTTCTATCAAAGTAAATTTCTGGTAAGATACTTGTACTGTTACTCAAGTCTGGACTTCAGGTTCTTTATCCACCACTGGAAACAGATTTAGATGAATAGAGATAAATAATGTTACATATTGAAATATCTGTGTTTCCTACCATGGTAAATCATTGTTAATCATTTTTCTGATGAATCATTAACGTTAACATAGAGATCAGGCTCTTCATATCCATGAATATTTATAATAATAATACTATTAATAATAATAATATCATTCAAGGTGAACTGTGCAACTTCAGGTTATTCAGGAGGTTTGTATTAAACAAGTAGCCCTTGGTATAATTCAGTACCCTTGGAAAGGTTGGTGACCTGTGATGTACACTGTGCTGTAAGTAAATGAGTGAATGTGAACTATACAGGCCCAGAGGAGGAACTGAACCGTGTTCACTGAAGAGATGAACCATCATGTTTACAACCGCGCTGTGATTCTGTCATTAATGCAACATGTTGATGAAGTGAAAGTAAACTCGAGTGGTGGATGTGATCTGTACGGTGGCCGAGAAGTGCAAAACAAATTTACATTTCAGAAAACAAAATTACAAAAAAACCAAAACAAATTTACAACAAAAGCAAAAACAAATTTACAAGTGCTCGGGTACCCAGTGTTTGTAAATTTGTTTTGGCATATGTAAAAGTGTTTCAGCACTTGTAAATTTATTTTCGGCATATGTAATTTTGTTTTCTAAAATGTATATTTGTTTTGCACTTCCCGGCCGCACATTTCTGACGGAAAAGGTAGGTACAATAACACCGGAAGTGCGTGTTGCTTACCTGCTGTCAATCAAACTGTTTCTCAGCGATAAAGTGAACGGAGTTTGTGATGGTGACGATAAACAAGGTTTTGTCTAGTTTGTGGAAATCATTTTATCCAGTTGACCCGCTATTGTTTTTCTTGTGGAAAGTTTTGTGCAGATGTTTAGACGTGGCGTGTGCATCTCTATTTACCGTCCGCTCTTCTAAACATCTAAGGAGTTCCCACAAGAACAACAAAAGCGAAATAATGAAAATCATTAACACAAAATGGACAAAACATTGTTTATTAGGGACGGAACATTTGATACCGAGGCTTTAAAACTTGTTTCACTTTTGTAACAGTGGACTCAGTGTATCGGAGCTTATATTAAAGCAGCATGTGCGGGACTGATGAAGCTTTGGTGCTGTGTTTTATCTCACTCACTATATAAGAGACAATCAAACCAGGGTTACCCACCGTCCTGTAACATACACAATCCTGCTTTATCTGGAGACTAAACACCGCGTTCAGAATTGAACTGATACAGGACGCTTTGTTCCGTATTTTTATCAATGGGAGACGGTGTGGTGTATGAAACAGAAGGAAACTGCTGCTTAATTCATTATATTAAGTAGTGTTCACTTTTATTCTTAGTAACGTGACATAACCTGTTTAATACACCGCTATATGTGTAGCACAGTGGGAGGAGTGCGTTGTTTTGCCTAAAATATGGTTCTGACTTATTATAAAGAATGAAAATAATAAATTTTAAACACCATAAATAAAACCTTTGTTCTCATGACTGTGTAAGGTCCCCCCCTGCTGCTATAACCAGCGCACACACACCGTTACTAAGAATAAAAGTGAACACTACTTAATATAATTCCCTCAGTCTCCCATTGATAAAAATACGGAACAAAGCGTCCTGTATCAGTTCAATACAGAACGCAGCGTTTAGTCTCCAGATAAAGCAGGATTGTGGATGTTACAGGACGGTGGGTAACCCTGGTTTGATTGTCTCTTATATAGTGAGTGAGATAAAACTCAGCACAAAGCTTCATCAGTCCCGCACATGCTGCTGCTTTAATATAAGCTCCGATACACTGAGTCCAGTGTTACAAAAGTGAAACAAGTTTTAAAGCCTCGGTATCAAATGTTCCGTCCCTAATAAACAATGTTTTGTCCATTTTGTGTTAATTATTTTCATTATTTCGCTTTTGTTGTTCTTGTGGGAATTCCTTAGATGTTTAGAAGAGCGGACGGTAAATAGAGATGCACACGCCACGTCTAAACATCTGCACAAAACTTTCCACAAGAAAAACAATAGCGGGTTAACTGGATAAAATGATTTCCACAAACTAGACAAAACCTTGTTTATCGTCACCATCACAAACTCCGTTCACTTTATCGCTGAGAAACAGTTTGATTGACAGCAGGTAAGCAACACGCACTTCCGGTTTATTGTCCCTGCCTTTTCCGTCAGAAATGTGCGGCCGGGAAGTGCAAAACAAATATACATTTTAGAAAACAAAATTACATATGCCGAAAATAAATTTACAAGTGCTGAAACACTTTTACATATGCCAAAACAAATTTACAAACACTGGGTACCTGAGCACTTGTAAATTTGTTTTTGCTTTTGTTGTAAATTTGTTTTGGTTTTTTTGTAATTTTGTTTTCTGAAATGTACATTTGTTTTGCACTTCTCGGCCACCGTAGATCTGAGTTCATTCTGTTATGATTCTGCAGATACAAAACTAACACAACGTGGATCAACAACCGGTACATAAACAAAAAAGCTGCTTCAGTTTGGTTTATAGATAAACTAGATCGTATATGTAGATCACGTGATTGACAGCGATTCATCCTCCAGTCCAGCAGGTGGCGATCACAGCTCCTTCAGCTCCTGCACAACCAGACAGCAAACCTGATAAGCAGCACCAGCTGATGTGTTTGTATTAAAGTGAATCATCTGTAAGTAGGATGTTTATTTATTTATTACACTATAATTAACTACATTCTAATTAATAATAAAACTAGAGTTTATAATAAAACATCACTGTGAGGATTTGAGGAGCTTTAACTCCCGTCTCATTTCAACACACAAGCTGTTAGCTGCTCCGCTAACTGTTAGCATCACACATGATTCAGTACTGATGAACCGATTCATGAGCCGATTCAGCAAAACGAATCAAATGATCGGCACTGATTCAGAGGTTCTTCATGATTAAATCGAACTTTTGTACTGAAACACGTCGAGTTATTTTTTAATATTTACAGTAAAGGCAACTCTGTCACCTCACAGCAAGAAGGTCCTGGGTTCGATCCCCAGGCGGGGCGGTCCGGGTCCTTTCTGTGTGGAGTTTAGCATGTTCTCCCCGTGTCTGTGTGGGTTTCCTCCGGGTGCGCCGGTTTCCTCCCACAGTCCAAAGACATGCAAGTGAGGTGAACTGGAGACACTAAATTGACTGTGTTTGATATAATCTTGTGTAATGAGTAACTACTGTTCCTGTCATGAATGGAACCAAAAGTGCGGAGTTTGCATGTTCTCCCCGTGTCTATGTGGGTTTCCTCCAGGAGCTCCGGTTTCTTCCTACAGTCCAAAAACATGCAGGCAGGTTAAATGAAGACACTGAATTGTCCTATAGGTGAATATGTGTGTAGGTGTGTGTGCTCTGCGATGGACTGGCGCCCCGTCCAGGGTGTTACTGTGTGCCCTGCGCCCATTGAAAAGCTGGGATAGGCTCCAGCTACACCCCCCCCCCCCAGCCGCAACTAGTAGACACGTTTATATGCAGGTTAATAGGTAGTAAAAGTCGTACTTGCAAGTAAGAAAATTTACCTGTAGCTGTAAAAATAAATCTGCCCTTTTATTTTTATCTGACATTAAAATCATTACAGCACCGTTTTAAATCTCCAGTAGCTCATACTGTGGCTGTATCTTTTTATGCCTCCTTCTTTTATATATTATAATATTTAGATCTGGTGACTGTGCAGGCCATGGGAGATGTTCAACTTCACTTTCATGTTCATCAAACCAATCTTTCACCAGTCTTGCTGTGTGTATTGGTGCATTGTCATCCTGATACACGGCACCGCCATTGGATGCACATGGTCCTCCAGAATGGTTCGGTAGTCCTTGGCAGTGACGCACCCATCTAGCACAAGTATCGGGCCAAGGGAATGCCATGATATGGCAGCCCAAACCATCACTGATCCACCCCCATGCTTCACTCTGGGCATGCAACAGTCTGGGTGGTACGCTTCTTTGGGGCTTCTCCACACCGTAACTCTCCCGGATGTGGGGAAAACAGTAAAGGTGGACTCATCAGAGAACAATACATGTTTCACATTGTCCACAGCCCAAGATTTGCGCTCCTTGCACCATTGAAACCGACGTTTGGCATTGGCACGAGTGACCAAAGGTTTGGCTATAGCAGCCTGGCCGTGTATATTGACCCTGTGGAGCTCCCGACGGACAGTTCTGGTGGAAACAGGAGAGTTGAGGTGCACATTTAATTCTGCCGTGATTTGGGCAGCCGTGGTTTTATGTTTTTTGGATACAATCCGGGTTAGCACCCGAACATCCCTTTCAGACAGCTTCCTCTTGCGTCCACAGTTAATCCTGTCGGATGTGGTTTGTCCTTCTTGGTGGTATGCTGACATTACCCTGGATACCGTGGCTCTTGATACATCACAAAGACTTGCTGTCTTGGTCACAGATGCGCCAGCAAGACGTGCACCAACAATTTGTCCTCTTTTGAACTCTGGTATGTCACCCATAATGTTGTGTGCATTGCAATATTTTGAGCAAAACTGTGCTCTTACCCTGCTAATTGAACCTTCACACTCTGCTCTTACTGGTGCAATGTGCAATTAATGAAGATTGGCCACCAGACTGGTCCAATTTAGCCATGAAACCTCCCACACTAAAATGACAGGTGTTTCAGTTATTTTGTCCAACCCCTGTAGGTACAGTAGATAGATACTTTATTGATCATTTGCAGGAAATGTCTTTGTTACAGCAGCTCACATCAGACAACTTCTTACATACAACATATAACATTCACTAACTATAAAAACAAGCAATAAAAAATAACAGTATGATTCTATATACATGTAAACACTTTTATGGTGCAAATAAATATACGACACATTTACAGATTCTAGAACCATGCTGATACCATGTAATCCTGCTTATTGTCCAGAGCTGGGGTGCTCAACACGTCGATCGCGATCTACCAGTCGATGGCTCAGTGCACAGATCAACATGATTGACAAGAACTGTGGCCTCCGTTTCACCAATTTATGGTCTGTTGCCTTCACCTAGTGGAGATTTCGGGAAATGCAATTTATTACAGGTTAGAACGAATTGGTCATGCGTCGCGTGGCTTTTCTCAGAAAACCTGCCAGTAGGTGTAGTTGCCGCTCTAAACTGCACCTGTATGTGTGAGTGAGTGGATAAATGAGTGTGCGATGGTTTGACGCGCCCTGTCCAGGGTGTATTTTTGTCTTGCGCCCAGTGTTTGAGACACTGGACCCATGCACGCCCTGCAATGCTGAATATCAATACAGGAACTGAAGTGCATTTAAAAAAGCTTTAAAGCATTTTTGAAAAATGATGAGACCAGCCTTAAAAAGTAGACTTCGATGACCTGTCGACTGAAATAGTAGATCTCAAGTCATGAAAGTGTGGGCAGCCCTGGTCTAGAGCTATCTTACGCTAAATGCAAAAACCATGGTACTGGATTTTTGCAGTTAATGGTATCAAAATGTTTCCATGCATGCAGGCACCATCGACCAGAACATGCATAGCAACGCTATTAAGAAAATTAAGACATAAATTAATCATCTTTCCATCAGGATTAACGTTACCAACATGGGAAGAAACTTACAGCCTGAGCTCATGATTCCATAATCCAACAACAGGAAGGTTTTATTCAGGTAGTTATTTGGCGTTGAGCAACTCGAGTTGCTTTTCTGCACGCTGAAACAAGCTCCTCTGATTGGTCATAAATTACATCTCATCACCCCTGCACCCTGCCCCCTGCCAGTTACAGGTACAAATTCATTTAGCAACAAGCCCTACTGAGATAAATGCTGCTAAACTCGAGGAGGACGGATGTGAAACTGTGCTGCAATGTTTTTAATCTCAGATCGAAAATACAAGTGCAGATTTATTTAAAGCTCAAATTGTATTTAAAGGTGCACAAGTTGCTACATATTTACCTCCATATGTTTATCCAAAGCAATTTTAGTGATGCAGTCAGCAGAAGAGGGACGCGTCGCCCCAGAGGATCTGCAAAATGATGGATTCCAGAGGAAACTAATAAAAGAAGAAGATGGAAGTTACTTCTGTAAGTAAATGTGGAGCATGATGCCACTTTTCCACCAGACAGTATGGTGCAGTACAGTATGGTACAGTACAGTATGGTACAGTACAGGATGGTACAGTACAGTATGGTACAGTACAGTATGGTACAGTACAGTGTGGTACAGTACAGTATGGTACAGTACAGTGTGGTACAGTACAGTATGGTACAGTACAGGATGGTACAGTACAGTGAGGTACAGTACAGTATGGTACAGTACAGTATGGTACAGTACAGTATGGTGCAGTACAGTGTGGTACAGTACAGTATGGTACAGTACAGGATGGTACAGTACAGTGAGGTACAGTACAGTATGGTACAGTACAGTGTGGTACAGTACAGTATGGTACAGTACAGGATGGTACAGTACAGTGAGGTACAGTACAGTATGGTACAGTACAGTATGGTACAGTACAGTATGGTACAGTACAGTGAGGTACAGTACAGTATGGTACAGTACAGTGTGGTACAGTACAGTATGGTACAGTACAGTATGGTGCAGTACAGTGTGGTACAGTACAGTATGGTACAGTACAGGATGGTACAGTACAGTGAGGTACAGTACAGTATGGTACAGTACAGTGTGGTGCAGTACAGTGTGGTACAGTACAGTATGGTACAGTACAGGATGGTACAGTACAGTGAGGTACAGTACAGTATGGTACAGTACAGTGTGGTGCAGTACAGTGAGGTACAGTACAGTATGGTACAGTACAGGATGGTACAGTACAGTGTGGTACAGTACAGTATGGTACAGTACAGTGTGGTGCAGTACAGTGAGGTACAGTACAGTATGGTACAGTACAGTGTGGTGCAGTACAGTGAGGTACAGTACAGTGTGGTACAGTACAGTATGGTGCAGTACAGTGTGGTACAGTACAGTATGGTACAGTACAGGATGGTACAGTACAGTGAGGTACATGGTACAGTACAGGATGGTACAGTACAGTGAGGTACAGTACAGTATGGTACAGTACAGTGTGGTGCAGTACAGTGTGGTACAGTACAGTATGGTACAGTACAGGATGGTACAGTACAGTGAGGTACAGTACAGTATGGTACAGTACAGTGTGGTGCAGTACAGTGAGGTACAGTACAGTATGGTACAGTACAGGATGGTACAGTACAGTGTGGTACAGTACAGTATGGTACAGTACAGTGTGGTGCAGTACAGTGAGGTACAGTACAGTATGGTACAGTACAGTGTGGTGCAGTACAGTGAGGTACAGTACAGTGTGGTACAGTACAGTATGGTGCAGTACAGTGTGGTACAGTACAGTATGGTACAGTACAGGATGGTACAGTACAGTGAGGTACAGTACAGTATGGTACAGTACAGTGTGGTACAGTACAGTATGGTACAGTACAGTGAGGTACAGTACAGTATGGTACAGTACAGTGAGGTACGGTACAGTACAGTGTGGTACAGTACAGTATGGTACAGTACAGTGTGGTACAGTACAGTGAGGTACAGTACAGTATGGTACAGTACAGTGTGGTACAGTACAGTATGGTACAGTACAGTGTGGTACAGTACAGTATGGTACAGTACAGTATGGTGCAGTACAGTATGGTACAGTACAGTGTGGTACAGTACAGTATGGTACAGTATGGTACAGTACAGTGTGGTACAGTACAGTATGGTACAGTACAGTGAGGTACAGTACAGTATGGTACAGTACAGTGTGGTACAGTACAGTATGGTGCAGTACAGTATGGTGCAGTACAGTAGGGTACAGTACAATATGGTACAGTACAGTATGGTGCAGTACAGTGTGGTACAGTACAGTATGGTACAGTACAGTATGGTGCAGTACAGTATGGTACAGTACAGTGTGGTACAGTACAGTATGGTACAGTACAGTGAGGTACAGTACAGTATGGTACAGTACAGTATGGTACAGTACAGTGTGGTACAGTACAGTATGGTGCAGTACAGTAGGGTACAGTACAGTATGGTACAGTACAGTATGGTACAGTACAGTGAGGTACAGTACAGTATGGTACAGTACAGTGTGGTACAGTACAGTATGGTACAGTACAGTGTGGTACAGTACAGTATGGTACAGTACAGTGAGGTACAGTACAGTATGGTACAGTACAGTGAGGTAGAGTACAGTATGGTACAGTACAGTGTGGTACAGTACAGTGTGGTACAGTACAGTGTGGTACAGTACAGTATGGTACAGTACAGTATGGTGCAGTACAGTATGGCACAGTACAGTGTGGTACAGTACAGTATGGTACAGTATGGTACAGTACAGTGTGGTACAGTACAGTATGGTACAGTACAGTGAGGTACAGTATGGTACAGTACAGTGTGGTACAGTACAGTGTGGTACAGTACAGTATGGTGCAGTACAGTATGGTGCAGTACAGTAGGGTACAGTACAATATGGTACAGTACAGTATGGTGCAGTACAGTGTGGTACAGTACAGTATGGTACAGTACAGTATGGTACAGTACAGTGAGGTACAGTACAGTATGGTACAGTACAGTGTGGTACAGTACAGTATGGTACAGTACAGTGTGGTACAGTACAGTATGGTACAGTACAGTGAGGTACAGTACAGTATGGTACAGTACAGTGAGGTAGAGTACAGTATGGTACAGTACAGTGTGGTACAGTACAGTATGGTACAGTACAGTGTGGTACAGTACAGTGAGGTACAGTACAGTGAGGTACAGTACAGTATGGTACAGTACAGTGTGGTACAGTACAGTATGGTACAGTACAGTATGGTACAGTACAGTGTGGTACAGTACAGTATGGTGCAGTACAGTATGGTACAGTACAGTGTGGTACAGTACAGTATGGTGCAGTACAGTATGGTACAGTACAGTGTGGTACAGTACAGTATGGTACAGTACAGTGAGGTACAGTATGGTACAGTACAGTGTGGTACAGTACAGTATGGTACAGTACAGTGAGGTACAGTACAGTATGGTACAGTACAGTATGGTACAGTACAGTGTGGTACAGTACAGTGTGGTACAGTACAGTATGGTGCAGTACAGTATGGTGCAGTACAGTAGGGTACAGTACAATATGGTACAGTACAGTATGGTGCAGTACAGTGTGGTACAGTACAGTATGGTACAGTACAGTATGGTACAGTACAGTATGGTACAGTACAGTGTGGTACAGTACAGTATGGTACAGTACAGTATGGTGCAGTACAGTATGGTGCAGTACAGTAGGGTACAGTACAATATGGTACAGTACAGTATGGTGCAGTACAGTATGGTACAGTACAGTATGGTACAGTACAGTATGGTGCAGTACAGTATGGTACAGTACAGTATGGTACAGCACAGTGAGGTACAGTACAGTATGGTTAGTATTGGAGTCACTAATCAGTGGAAATAATGATAATGATGACTGTGGATAGTGGGATTAGAACCTGTACTGTACCGTACTGTCTTGTGCTGATACACTATAATCTACAATTTATTTGTGATTGGAAAATCAAACCAACGACCTTCAGTTTCCTCCAGCTGTTGAGTTTCTTCTTCACTTATTGATGGAATTTCAGGTGAAGGATCCATAATCCCTGTGGTCATCTCTGAGGAACATCTCACTCCAGTGGACCAACAGTGTGGAGGTTTCCAGATGAAGCCTGTGAAGAAGGAAGAACCTGAAGATAAAGATGAACTCAGTAAGATATTTTTTATCTTGAGCAAAAATAACATTCATTTGAATACCACCACCATCACGACTAATATCAATCCCTCTGGGGATCAAGAACCTCTTGGACTTAAGTTATGTAACATGTTATGTAATATGTATGTATCGACCCCCACTACCACCACTACTGCTACTACTACTACAACCCCAAATGAGAAAAAGGGCTAGTAATGAGGACATGATTTAGAGCACAAGCAGGATCCACCAGGCTGAATCTTTAAGGAGCAAGACTAGGCAGAGGATCTCCAGTTTGTCAATGAACTTTATTAAAATATTCAAACCCAAAGTTCCTCTAGGAAAGATTAGAGGGGATTTGCATATTTCTTCCTGTACAGTGCAGAATATCAGTAACTGATTGCAAAGGAGCAAGCCTAAGCTGAACACCCGTGATATGAAATCCCTCGGATGGCACTGCATCAAGAACTTCCATTCATTTACATTTTCGACATTTAGCAGATGTTCTTAACCAGAGCAACTTACAGAAGAGCTTCCGTAGTGAACGTTTCCTCTCAACAGTCCACACATACAAATCTGCTGAAATCCTGTTAGACACAAAGTTTGGTAAGTGCAAGTCAGGGTTAGTAAGGTTAGCATGTCTCAGCTTAAGTCCTTAGTTAAGACATGATGAAGGTCTTTCATTGTCTTTTGAAGACAGCGAGAGATTTTCAAACAGACGGGAAATTTGCTCCACCAACTGGGTGCAAGTACAAACAAGAGCCTTGATGCTGGTCTTCTTCGTGTTCTGGGTGGAGGATCAAGACAAGACAAGTGAGTTATCCGAGATAGATTGGGGCTGGTCTATATTTGGTTTTGTAGGCAAGAATCAATAATTTAAACTGAAAGTGAGCAGTTACAAGAAGCCAGTGAAGAGAAGCAGCAGTGGGGTGATGATGTGGCAGCAGTGGGGTGATGTGGCAGCAGTGGGGTGATGATGTGGCAGCAGTGGGGTGATGATGTGGCAGCAGTGGGGTGATGATGTGGCAGCAGTGGGGTGATGATGTACAGCAGTGGGGTGATGTGGCAGTGTTTGGGTTGGATTAAAACCAGTTGGGCAGCTGTGTTTTGATTGAGTTGTAGTGGTTTAGTAGTGGACATGGGAGCTCCTGCCAGATGATGAGTGATTAGACGAGAATCTGAGTGGCTTCCATGGAGAGAAATGGTCGAATCTTCCTGATGTTGTAGAGGAGAAACCGGCACCATCTTGTCATGTTGGCTATATAAGGAGAGAAGGTCAGCTGGTTATCCAAGAAAAATGAGGACCGATGACAGTTTGGCTGCTTTGGCTGCATGAAGCTTCTCAGTAACAGCTACAAGTGCTGTTTCCGTAGAATGTGCTGCCTTGAAGCCAGACTGGTACGGATCGTGGAGGTGCTGGATGAGAGAAGCTCTGTCACTTCTTTGCTGGTGAGTGAGTTAGGGGGTTGAGGGTTCATTGAAATAGTGACAGGCCAAGAAAAGGAGGAGGATTCAGAAGACAAGATAGCGTGAAGTTTGTGTGGATCTGTTGCTGTTCAAGCTTGGCTTTGTAGAAAGATGTTTTTGCAGCAGTCACGTCAGATGAGAACCTGGACAGCAGATCGTGGTAGGAGTGGAGATCAACACCGAGCTTAGATTTCGTCCACTTTCTCTCAGCTGCCCTTAATTCTCTTCTGTTGCTGCACAATGCATCTGAAAGCCAAGGAGCAGGGTGAGAAGGTTTACCTCGTTTGAGGGAGAGAGGACGGAGCTGATCGAGAGATGTTGAGAGAGAAGAGAGTAGAGTATTAGTAGTAGAGTTGAGTGGAAGGGTAACGAGCACATTAGGGCTTGGTAAGGAAGTTGAGATGTTAGAGATTAGAGAAGAAGGAGATAGGGAGTGAAGATCTGGTTGAGTCAGAAGAGGTTGAAATAAAGATAAAGAGAGTGGTGGGTGACGGTGAGGTCTAGAGCAGAGGATGGACGACTGCAGACCAGGTCCAGAGGATTGCTGTAATCAAAAAGTTGAGAGGATGAAGACAAGAAGATTGAAGTTTGTCAGTAGGGAGGTTAAAGTCTCCAAGAAGAGTTAGAGGAGATCCATCTGTAGGGGCGAGACTCAGAAGAATATCCAGCTCCTCTATGAAGTCTCCCAGTGAGCCAGGTGGTGTGTAGATAACAATAATATGAACTGTTAGTTTATTATTTATAATGTTATAAATGTATTTTATTATTTATAATGTTATAAATGTTGTTTAATATTTATAATGTTATAAATGTATTTTATTATTTATAATGTTATAAATGTATTTTATTATTTATAATGTTATAAATGTATTTTATTATTTATAATGTTATAAATGTATTTTATTATTTATAATGTTATAAATGTATTTTATTATTTATAATGTTATAAATGTATTTTATTATTTATAATGTTATAAATGTATTTTATTATTTATAATGTTATAAATGTATTTTATTATTTATAATGTTATAAATGTATTTTATTATTTATAATGTTATAAATGTATTTTATTATTTATAATGTTATAAATGTATTTGATTATTTATAATGTTATAAATGTGTTTTATTATTTATAATGTTATAAATGTAGTTTATTATTTATAATGTTATAAATGTATTTATTATTTATAATGTTATAAATGTATTTTATTATTTATAATGTTATAAATGTATTTGATTATTTATAATGTTATAAAGGTATTTTATTATTTATAATGTTATAAATGTATTTGATTATTTATAATGTTATAAATGTATTTTATTATTTATAATGTTATAAATGTATTTGATTATTTATAATGTTATAAATGTATTTTATTATTTATAATGTTATAAATGTGTTTTATTATTTATAATGTTATAAATGTATTTTATTATTTATAATGTTATAAATGTGTTTTATTATTTATAATGTTATAAATGTATTTTATTATTTATAATGTTATAAATGTAGTTTATTATTTATAATGTTATAAATGTATTTTATTATTTATAATGTTATAAATGTAGTTTATTATTTATAATGTTATAAATGTATTTTATTATTTATAATGTTATAAATGTATTTGATTATTTATAATGTTATAAATGTAGTTTATTATTTATAATGTTATAAATGTATTTTATTATTTATAATGTTATAAATGTATTTTATTATTTATAATGTTATAAATGTGTTTTATTATTTATAATGTTATAAATGTATTTTATTATTTTCTGCTTCAGAACTGAACAAGGATTTCTGCTGCTCCTCGTGTCCACGTTCCTCTACAACCCAAAATCACCTCCACAATCACATCAAGAGCTGCAACCATGATAAATATGATGATGCGCTGGTGAAGATTAAGACTGAACATGAGGATCTGACGCCCACCAGAAGCTCCAGTAATCAGCAAACGTCCTCTGGTACTGTCAGCATTAACACCTCTCTCAGTCCCACACAGGAAGAAGGAAACGTCTGCTCACACTGTGGGAAGAGCTTCAGGTTCCTGAGTGCTTTCAAAATCCACCAGCGCATTCACACCGGAGAGAAACCGTATCAGTGCTTAGAGTGTGGAAAGTGTTTTAACACACAGTGTAACCTCAAAAATCACCAACGCATTCACACTGGGGAGAAACCGTATCAGTGCTCACAGTGTGGTAAGAGTTTTAACCGTCAAAGTAATTTCAAAACACACCAGCGCATTCACACTGGAGAGAAACCGTATCAGTGCACACAGTGTGGGAAGAGTTTTAAGAAACCGTGTCATCTCAAACAACACCAGCGCATTCACACTGGAGACAAACCGTATCACTGTTTACAGTGTGGGAAGAGGTTTTATACACAGAGTAATCTTAAAGAACACCAGCACATTCACACGGGAGAGAAACCGTATCAGTGCTCTCAGTGTGGAAAAAGTTTTAATACTCGGGGTTATCTGAACTACCACAAGCGCATTCACACTGGAGAGAAGCCGTATCAGTGCTCACAGTGTGGAAAGAGTTATATTGATCGGAGTCATCTTAAAAAACACCAGCGCATTCACACTGGAGAGAAACTGTATCAGTGCTCACAATGTGGAAAGAGTTTTAATAAACACATTCATCTCAAAGAACACCAGCACATTCACACTGGAAAGAAGCCGTATCAGTGCTCACAGTGTGGGAAGAGTTTCATAAGTGAGAATTATTGTAAAATACACCAGCGCATTCACACTGGAGAGAAACTGTATCAGTGCTCACAGTGTGGGAAGAGTTTTACTAGTCAGAGTGCTCTCAAAACACACCAGTACATTCACACTGGAGAGAAACCGTATCAGTGCACACAGTGTGGGAAGAGTTTTATTACACAAAGTAATCTCAAAATACATCAGCGCATTCACACTGGAGAGAAACCGTATCAGTGCTCACAGTGTGGGAAGAGCTTTAACGACCAATGTATTCTCAAAATACACCAGCGCATTCACACTGGAGAGAAACCGTATCAGTGCTCACAGTGTGGGAAGTGTTTTAATTATCAGTGTAATCTCAAAGAACACCAGCGCATTCACACTGGAGAGAAACCGTATCAGTGCTCACTGTGTGGAAAGAGTTTTATTACACGGAGTAATCTCAAAATACACCAGCGCACTCACACTGGAGAGAAACCGTATCACTGCTCTCAGTGTGGAAAGAGTTTTATTACACAGAGTAATCTTAAAAAACACCAGCGCATTCACACCGGAGAGAAACCGTATCAGTGTTTACAGTGTGGAAACAGTTTTATTACACAAAGTGATCTCAAAACCCACCAGCGCATTCACACTGGAGAGAAACCGTATCAGTGCCCCGAGTGTGGAAGGAGTTTTAGTAAACAGAGTAATTTCAAAATACACCAGCGCATTCATACTGGAGAGAAACCGTATCCGTGTTTACTGTGTGGAAAGAGTTTTAATCGACCGAGTCATTTAAAAAAACACCAGCACACTCACACTGGAGAGTACCAGCTACTGGAGGTGTCGGAGGGGGCGTGTGTAGCAGTAGAGGTGAATTATGATCAGGTAATTGGATACGACTAGATTGGGATTGGACTGATGCTCTATCCAGGGTGAGTGAGTGAGGGTCTCTGGGTTTGAGTGAGTGAGTGAGTGAGGGTCTCTGGGTTTGAGTGAGTGAGTGAGTGAGGGTCTCTGGGTTTGGGTGAGTGAGTGAGTGAGTGAGGGTCTCTGGGTTTGGGTGAGTGAGTGAGTGAGTGAGGGTCTCTGGGTTTGGGTGAGTGAGTGAGTGAGTGAGGGTCTCTGGGTTTGGGTGAGTGAGTGAGTGAGGGTCTCTGGGTTTGGGTGAGTGAGTGAGTGAGGGTCTCTGGGTTTGAGTGAGTGAGTGAGTGAGGGTCTCTGGGTTTGGGTGAGTGAGTGAGGGTCTCTGGGTTTGGGTGAGTGAGGGTCTCTGGGTTTGGGTGAGTGAGTGAGTGAGGGTCTCTGGGTTTGAGTGAGTGAGTGAGTGAGGGTCTCTGGGTTTGGGTGAGTGAGGGTCTCTGGGTTTGGGTGAGTGAGTGAGTGAGGGTCTCTGGGTTTGGGTGAGTGAGTGAGTGAGGGTCTCTGGGTTTGAGTGAGTGAGTGAGTGAGGGTCTCTGGGGTTGAGTGAGTGAGTGAGTGAGGGTCTCTGGGTTTGGGTGAGTGAGTGAGTGAGGGTCTCTGGGTTTGGGTAAGTGAGTGAGTGAGGGTCTCTGGGTTTGGGTGAGTGAGTGAGTGAGGGTCTCTGGGTTTGGGTGAGTGAGGGTCTCTGGGTTTGGGTGAGTGAGTGAGTGAGGGTCTCTGGGTTTGAGTGAGTGAGTGAGTGAGGGTCTCTGGGTTTGGGTGAGTGAGTGAGTGAGGGTCTCTGGGTTTGAGTGAGTGAGTGAGTGAGGGTCTCTGGGTTTGGGTGAGTGAGGGTCTCTGGGTTTGGGTGAGTGAGTGAGTGAGGGTCTCTGGGTTTGAGTGAGTGAGTGAGTGAGGGTCTCTGGGTTTGGGTGAGTGAGGGTCTCTGGGTTTGGGTGAGTGAGTGAGTGAGGGTCTCTGGGTTTGGGTGAGTGAGTGAGTGAGGGTCTCTGGGTTTGAGTGAGTGAGTGAGTGAGGGTCTCTGGGTTTGGGTGAGTGAGTGAGTGAGGGTCTCTGGGTTTGAGTGAGTGATGTAGTTACTTTAGATGGATTGATGATTTATCCTGCTGACTGTGGTGAGAAAGTAACTCAGGACTTTTCTGCTCCTCAAGGAACTTCAGCTTCCATCTTCTTCATGTACGAGCTCCTTCATCTCCACTATCTTTAACCTTATTAAATCATGTTTTCACTGTATTATTTTCTTCTATTAAATATTCATTACATGTAGAAATGATGTGAGTTAATAATGGATTAATCAGACTGTAATAGTAATAAATAAATATGATTTTCTTTAATAAAACACGTTTTGGTGTCGTTGTATTTTATAAATGTGATTTGCTGTTATTAGTATCACTTCTCTATAAATGTGGTTATGAAACAGAATACACCTGAGCCATAAATAATAAGAACATCACATCCAATCCAGTCGCTGCACTGGACACAGCATTCCCCCCACAGTACAGCTATTCGTACCCCAAAATGAAAAAGAGCAAACAAACTCAACTGCGCATGTCTACCAACGACTGCTCTGCTGTAGGGCGGAGCTGCAGAAAAGGCGCCACTTCGAAGTTCGAACACTTCCAACAAAAGCTCTTCGGCACCAAATTGACTTTTTTATGTGTGACAAGCAGGGTTATTATCGTTAACGAAAATGAGCGAAATAACAAAGAAAACTGAAATTGAAAAAACATTTTCGTTAACTGAAATAAATTAAAAGAAAAAATGATAACTGTAACTGTATTATGCGTTTACAAAACTAATTAAAACGTACTGAAATTATAGAGAGAATACCCTTCGTTTTCATGTTTGTCCATTTATTTATGAGCCTTGTGAACTGATATGAAATCGATGTTTTCCACTCGAGCGGTTTTACGTTAGCTGCCGGCACCGTACGGTACCTCATGCGGCCTTTCCCAAACCGTTCCCTCCTCACTAACACTCCACTACAGAGGGACACTCCACGTGATCGTGCAAACGGAGCCGGAGTGGAGAGGGGGAGTGAGTAGGGAGCGGATTGAGATTGGGGGGACGCTCCCTGACGGCACTTCATGTTTACATTCTGGGGCCCCAAATGGTTCATATTATGAGCACCTGTTTTCAGTGTCAGGGTTATGAACAGGTAAAGATCCTCACTTTTACCAGATCATGTGAACAGACTCATTTTAAATAACTGGCTGAAAGATGGTAACTGTTAACAACATACAGGTATTGGCTGGCTTTCTAAACATAATTTAGACTGAATAATTTTATCATATTTTTATGAATGTTTTTATTGGTAAACATGTTCTTGCTATAAAATATGTGCATAACTGTTCAAATTTTGCTTAGTTATTAGTTTGTGATTAATTGTGATTAATTTGGTTCTTTAATCACGATTAATCCCAGTTAAAATTTTTATCGCATGACAGCCCTAATTATTATGTTCATGTGTGTCCTTAGTCTATTGACTATTTTCAGCAGCAGTATTAAACACATTTTGCACTTAAGGCTGCTATCTTGTGGACTGTTACAGTTTTTGTGGACAGTTGGTTGTTCAACAGTAATTGAATACATTTTTTAATGGTATCTTTTGTTGAGTTTTTATTACACAATACTTACTCTGACCTTTTTGAATCCTGCACCTGAAAAATAACCCAAAGTATAAAAAAACTAAAACTAATACTAGAATTAAGCATTAAAAACTAATAAAAACTAATAAAAACTAGCAAACTCACTCTAAACACTAATTAACACTAACTGAATTAGAGAGAAAAAAGTCACAACGAAACTAATAAAAAATCCAAAACTATTATAACCTTGGATGGGAGAACCTATCAGAAGATTTACCATCCAGGCAGCACTCCACAAATCACGCCCTTATGGTAGAGTGGCCAGACGGACGCCCCTCCTTAGTAAAAGGCACATCTTTTACATAGTGTCAAAATAAGAACAACCTTTACAACCTGGGTGTCTGTGCCGAGGTCGAGTGACTTGGCTGGGGTGGATCGAGGTGGCATTCTGTTGTCCCTCGTTTCAACAGCTGGCTTTTAGGAAGAACACCCCCAGATGTTCTGCTGATTCACTGTGGCGGGAATGACTTGGGGAAAATAAAGTTCCTGCATCTTGCTGCAGAAATCTAGCGGGACCTTCAGGATCTCCTTCGGCGTTTTCACAGTGGTGTTTGTATTGTTGTTAAATATTTAAATTATTACAAATCATTTGTTTTTAAAATAACATTAATATCTGTTTTGTTTATTACATTTTAAACATGAAAAGAACCATTTACATTATGATGTAAAATAATAACTTATTTAATGTTTCTATTAAAACTAGTGCAGAATGAAGCTGCATTTATGTGCATGAATTTATAATCTTGTGTGTGTGTGTGTGTAGTGTGTGTGTGTGTGTGTGTGTGTTTATTGTCATGAGCAGAAGAATAAAGTGCATCTGATAAAAGATGATGAGGAGACTCTCAGCACTACAGAAGAGTAAGAAAACAATCAGAAACATAAACTTAAATCACCTGTATGGAGAATGAACATCAAATCAGTGTAGAAGTGAGATGATTGAAACTGTAGCGTCCACTGTAGGGGTCCATATGCATTTAAATAGTGACTGTAGTGACCACTGTGCTATGACCACTATATCAGAGGGTTCATATTATGATTAGTCATTAACAGAACTGCTACACTTGCTGCATCTTTTATCAAATACTCACATTATCATCATCTTCTATATTTAACATCATTAATAAGAATCATCACTTTGTTTCTCATCATTTTAATCTGTTGGAGTTTATTGCTTTAATCAGTTAGCTGGATAAAATGTCTGGTTAAATAACCTAGTGGTTACTGGACTAGTAATCGAAGGTTCGCTGGTTCAAGCCCCACCACTGCCAGGTTGCCACTGTTGGGCCCTTGAGCAAGGCCCTTAACCCTCAGTTGCCTACACAGTATACTGTCACAGTACTGTAAGTCACTTTGGATAAAAGTTCTGCTAAATACCAAATATGTAAATGGAAATAAAAATGACTATATACCATTCCAAAAACCCACTGGTTACTGGTAGAAACATCACAGGATCACAGTGGATTGTGGGTAATAGCCTGTACAAAACTGTGGTCTGATTTGGACTTGGGGACCCAGGACCTCCACTGTTTGATGTCTTTTTAGGTCTGTTCTGACCATTCAACAAGGTTCCTTTCAAAGTTCCAGGATGAGAATCATACAGAAGAGACTATCTTCCACCAGTCCTCTAAACATCTTGTGGTTCTGTAGGAAGGCGTCCTCACTTCAAGACCTCACTAACGTCTGTAATATCCCAGTGAAGATCCTTGGAGATTCTCTGGTCTCTTGAGTGATCCTCCTCATGTTCTCCTCCAGGCAGAATCTCAACATCTCCAGTAGCTTTAAACATCTTTAAGCTTCTGCATTACAGGCCAGATAGTGAACAGCATGCTAATGCATCAAGCTAATGCAGGGTTTTCTAAAGCAGTCCACATGGACCCTCACCCTGTTTCACAGCTCTTAACTCACATGTACCAGGTTCTGAGTGTTCAGTCTATCAGATTCATTCAGCTGCTACCAGGAACCTGATGGACTCTCCAATCTCATTACTTCAGTACTGATGTATAGAAGAATGAGATGAAGATCCAGCAGCACTTCAGAGTGGGTCTGAGAGTGTTGATCTGGTACAGGAAGTGATGTCATGACAGTTTACAGATTAGAACATAAAGAAGCTGAACAAAGTGTCACCATAGTTTATAATAAGATATAGATCTATCGAGATGTGCTACCTATAGTTTATTATAAGATATAGATCTATCGAGATGTGCTACCTATAGTTATAATAAGATATAGATCTATCGAGATGTGCTACCTATAGTTTATAATAAGATATAGATCTATCGAGATGTGCTACCTATAGTTATAATAAGATATAGATCTATCGAGATGTGCTACCTATAGTTTATTATAAGATATAGATCTATCGAGATGTGCTACCTATAGTTTATAATAAGATATAGATCTATCGAGATGTGCTACCTATAGTTTATAATAAGATATAGATCTATCGAGATGTGCTACCTATAGTTTATTATAAGATATAGATCTATCGAGATGTGCTACCTATAGTTTATAATAAGATATAGATCTATCGAGATGTGCTACCTATAGTTTATAATAAGATATAGATCTATCGAGATGTGCTACCTATAGTTATAATAAGATATAGATCTATCGAGATGTGCTACCTATAGTTTATTATAAGATATAGATCTATCGAGATGTGCTACCTATAGTTTATAATAAGATATAGATCTATCGAGATGTGCTACCTATAGTTTATTATAAGATATAGATCTATCGAGATGTGCTACCTATAGTTTATTATAAGATATAGATCTATCGAGATGTGCTACCTATAGTTTATAATAAGATATAGATTTATCGAGATGTGCTACCTATAGTTTATAATAAGATATAGATCTATCGAGATGTGCTACCTATAGTTTATTATAAGATATAGATCTATCGAGATGTGCTACCTATAGTTTATTATAAGATATAGATCTATCGAGATGTGCTACCTATAGTTTATAATAAGATATAGATCTATCGAGATGTGCTACCTATAGTTTATTATAAGATATAGATCTATCGAGATGTGCTACCTATAGTTTATAATAAGATACAGATCTATCGAGATGTGCTGCCTATAGTTTATTATAAGATATAGATCTATCGAGATGTGCTATCTATAGTTTATAATAAGATATAGATCTATCGAGATGTGCTACCTATAGTTTATTATAAGATATAGATCTATCGAGATGTGCTACCTATAGTTTATTATAAGATATAGATCTATCGAGATGTGCTACCTATAGTTTATTATAAGATATAGATCTATCGAGATGTGCTACCTATAGTTTATAATAAGATATAGATCTATCGAGATGTGCTACCTATAGTTTATAATAAGATATAGATCTATCGAGATGTGCTACCTATAGTTTATAATAAGATATAGATCTATCGATATGTGCTACCTATAGTTTATTATAAGATATAGATCTATCGAGATGTGCTACCTATAGTTTATAATAAGATATAGATCTATCGAGATGTGCTACCTATAGTTTATTATAAGATATAGATCTATCGAGATGTGCTACCTATAGTTTATTATAAGATATAGATCTATCGAGATGTGCTACCTATAGTTTATAATAAGATATAGATCTATCGAGATGTGCTACCTATAGTTTATAATAAGATATAGATCTATCGATATGTGCTACCTATAGTTTATTATAAGATATAGATCTATCGAGATGTGCTACCTATAGTTTATAATAAGATATAGATCTATCGATATGTGCTACCTATAGTTTATTATAAGATATAGATCTATCGAGATGTGCTACCTATAGTTTATAATAAGATATAGATCTATCGAGATGTGCTACCTATAGTTTATAATAGGATATAGATCTATCGAGATGTGCTACCTATAGTTTATAATAAGATATAGATCTATTGAGATGTGCTACCTATAGTTATAATAAGATATAGAGCTATCGAGATGTGCTACTTATAGTTTATAATAAGATATATACATAATTTTAATAAGAATAGATATATAAAACTTAAATATTTACTACAGTAATACGTTTCGATAAGGTAGGACAAATCGACTAACTTGGAAAGACAAACAGTGAAAATTGAATAGCTAACGTTAAGTTCTTCCACAATGTGAATCTACTCCTCAGCAATAATATTACCTTTACATATGGACAAGTTACTTGTGCCACTGACAAAGAAAAACACATCTAGTTGTGTCAATGTTCAGGAACTGTTACTAGGGAAATTCTTTTCCCAGTCGCTAGGGGGCAGTGTTAAACCCTCATGTGTATAATTAAGAGGGACAAGAAGGGTAAGTTTAAGAGAGAAAATGCTTTTTTGTGGCAATTTGTAGCATGCAGGACAACTTTATGCTCCTTAGGCATGTTTTCAGGCCCTTGTTGGGAGAATCTACTGTTCTTTTAGCCCAGTAAGGTTTTTTTTTTTTCCTTTTATAGCTGATTTTGGTCATAGAATTGTGCCAAATGCAATTTGCTGGTTTGTGGTACTCAGAGGTCATCCTGGTTTACTGATCTACTCTACAGTCATCTTTCCTACAGAGGCTTCCAGACTAGCCGTCACAGCAAAGGGATTATTGGTGAACTGGGACATCCATCACATAGGAATGGAATATTGAACTGTGACTGAACTCTTTGGAACTTGGTGAGACTGTTTAAGTTTACCTGCTGAAAGCTATTTGCAGAGGAACTCTTTATATGTTTATTTATTTTTGTTATCCCAGGCATGAGGCTATATTATGTCATGTGAAACTTGCCTATGGTGATATGGTGGTGATTTAAATGTATGTACACAGTAAAGAGAAACAAATGTTTAATTTGTAAAGTGTGAATAATAGTATTCTTGCTATCAGAAATAGCACCCCCTCCCTTTTTAATTCTGTTAACCTCATTCTTTTTGATGAAGTAGACCCAGTGAGTGTTACATAGTATAAATCTGGCTTCAGTGTGTTGTTACTTTACAGCAGGTAACATGAAACATAAATCCAGCTTTGAGAAGTATTTACGCACATAAAAAATCTCCAAAAACAAAGTGGTTTAATAATAAAAGATCCGTACAGTAGTTTCTTGATGTGAAGTTTTAATGATATTTGTCTTACAGTCTGTATTTACATAAATAAGCAGTTTAAAAAGTGCTGAGAAAGTTTACACATGCGCAGAGTGAACAGTCCAAGTTTACCGGCTCGGTCCAACAGCGCATGTGCAGCAGGTGAAGCCGCTGAGGAACCTCAAGCGCTCTGGTGTATGGAAACCTGTGCTTGTAAAAAAACATCACAGTGGATTGTGGGTAATAGCCTGTACAAAACTGTGGTCTGATTATGTACCCCTCAACCCAGGACCTCTACTGTTTGATGTCTTTTGTAACAAGGTCCCTTGCCAAGTTCCAGGGTGAGAATCATACAGAAGAGCCTTTCTTCAGCCAGCCTTCTAAACATCTTGTGGTTCTGTAGAGAAATGTTCTGATTTCGAGTAATCCTCCTCATGTTCTCGTCCTGGCAGAATCTCAACATCTCCAGTAGCTTTAAACTTATTTAAACTTCATTACAGGCCAGATAGTGAACAGCATGCTAATGCATCAAGCTGTTTCACAGCTCCTAACTCACCTGTACCAGATACTCAGCATTCAGTCTACCAGATTAATACTGCTAGTAGCAGTAACCTGATGGACTCTCCAGTCTTAC